>NW_027361755.1:1072500-1217500 GCF_039654945.1 Dendrobates tinctorius
CAACAAGCAGAAGAGACTTGTTTGGGCTCAAGAACACAAAGAATGGACATTAGACCAGTGGAAATCTGTGCTTTGGTCTGATGAGTCCAAATTTGAGATCTTTGGTTCCAACCACCATGTCTTTGTGCGACGCAGAAAAGGTGAACGGATGGACTCTACATGCCTGGTTCCCACCGTGAAGCATGGAGGAGGAGGTGACATGGTGTGGGGTTGCTTTGCTGGTGACACTGTTGGGGATTTATTCAAAATTGAAGGCATACTGGACCAGCATGGCTACCACAGCATCTTGCAGCGGCATGCTATTCCATCTGGTTTGTGTTTAGTTGGACCATCATTTATTTTTCAACAGGACAATGACCTCAAAAACGCCTCCAGGCTGTGTAAGGGCTATTTGACCAAGAAGGAGAGTGATGGGGTCCACAGACACCAGACCTGAACCCAATCGAGATGGTTTGGGGTGTGCTGAACCGCAGAGTGAAGGCAAAAGGGCCAACGAGTGCTAAGCATCTCGGGGAACTCCTTCAAGACTGTTGGAAGACCATTTCCAGTGACTACTGCTTTGCACACTCTTGGCTTTCTCTTGATGAGCTTCAAGAGGTAATCAAAGCAAAAGGTGGCTACTTTGAAGAACCTAGAATATAAGACATATTTTCAGTTGTTTCACACTTTTTTGTTAATTATATAATTCCCCATGTGTTAATTCATAGTTTTGATGCCTTCAGAGTGAATCTACAATTTTCATTGTCATGAAAATAAAGAAAACTCTTTGAATGAGAAGGTGTGTCCAAACTTTGGTTTGTACCATATGTATGTAATCGATATTATACAGTGTATTACATATTTACAATTTATTACAGTTTTTTGTGTTCTAAAGTTGTATTCCAATAAATAGATATTATGTTCTATTTAAATATCTTGGTTATTGGATCATAGAAATTTTTAAATGTCTGATGTTCACATTGTACTACAATACATTTTTCACTTAAATATAAGCAATATATGTGGGAGTTGGAGTCGGTGTAAGGGAAATTGAGGAGTCGGAGTCGCAGGTTTGGCTTACCGACTCCACAGCCCTGCTTTTAAGAATTGTCATGTCTAAGTTACCACCTCTAGGATTCAATTTTACCACCTCAATTATCGTGAATTTAATATTGTCCATATCACCCTGATGGTATAGCCTCATATGTCTGGCCAGGGAGTGTTTCTATTATTTCTTATATCCCCCATATCTTCACCGACTCTTCTACGGAGTTATCTTTTTGTTTTTCCAATATAGTCCTTGGGACAGGAGTAGGTGGCTATATAGAACACCCCCATGGTTTTACAATTAGCGAAATCCCTCTGATAGAATGCTTTCCCATGGAGGAGCTTTTAAATAATTTATTGGGTTTCATCCATCTGCACATATGGCAATTTCCACACCTATAGAAACCACAGGATTTCCTGTCCAACCTGAAATGCCTGTGTACCAACATATCTTTCAGGGATTTCCCTTTTCTAAAAGTGATGTTAGGACGTTCCTCTATGGCGTCTTTAAGATCAGTGTCCATTGTAAGAATTTCCAAATGCCAAATTTTCTGAAAAGGAGGATAGACAAAATCTGTTGCAGAAAGGGGACACTTATATCACTAGAATTATAGGTACATTCGACCATCAACCATGTGATGTTGATGGTCGAATGTACCTATAATTCTAGTGATTTCATTTGGGGTCTCTTTTAATGTGTCCCCTTTCTGCAACAGATTTTGTCTATCCTCCTTTTCAGAAAATGTATATGCTGTATCGAGAACATGCCCGGGATACCCTTTTTCTCTGAATCTATTGTACTTATCCCCCCACCTGACTATGGAACATCTTGATGTTAGAGCAATTCCTCCGTAATCTTAAGAATTGGCTTTTGGGGATTCCCCTTTTTAGGGGAATCGGATAATGGCTATTCCAATTCAAGAGACTGTTGGTACTTGTTGGTTTGCGGTAGTTGCTGGTTGATAACCTGCCATCAAGTTATTTTTTTTATCTTCACATCCAGAAATGCTATTTCATCATTAATTTCTGATGTGAACCCCAGGCCAATTGTATTGACATTTAGTTCCCTAATAAATTGTTCAAACTGATCCTTTGTGCCTGTCCAGACGCCAAAAATGTCATCTATGAATCTGTATCGAATGGCTAAAAATTCATTCATTTGATTTCTTCCCCAAAGACCCAAGTTTCCTCCCACCAGCCTAGGAACAAATTAGCATACGATGGGGCACAGGGACTCCTCTGAGCTGGTGGTAGCACTTTCCGTTGAAGGTGAATGCATTATGGGCAAGAGTAAACCTAAGGAGAGACATGACAAATTCATTGTGTTCCCTGCAAGCTATCGACCTTTAAGGAAGTGACTAACACCTCTAATACCTGTGTCTCTTAAATAAGAGGGGATAGAGATTACAAATGGACGGAGAATTTCATCTATATATAAACCACAATTTTGTGTCAACGAATCGACCCCAGATACAATTGGTCGTCATTTTAAGGGGTTTAAGCCCTTATTTGTTTTGGGCAGTGTGTAGTAAGTCGCCACAAGGGGAAATGTTGCTAACAATAAATCATATTCACTTTTAGAGATGAGACCACTTGCAGAAGTTCCATCAAGGAGTTGTTTTAGGCTAGTTTCACACTTGCTTTTTTTTGCAGCGCGTTTTTCCCGCAAAAAAACGCATTGAAAAAACGCATACAAAAGCATACAACTGCTGCGTTTTTTTTCAAGCATTTTTGAGCATGCATGAAAAAAATGCAGCGTTTTTATGCGTTTGTATGCGTTTTTAGTGCGTTTTTACCACGTTTGCGTTTTTTTCCAACATTAGGTGGCCCCTCACACTAACCCAAACCATGACTTTACTAACCCTGACCCTAACCCTGACCCTAACCCTGACCCTAACCCTGACCCTAACCCTGACCCTAACCCTGACCCTAACCCTGACCCTAACCCTGACCCTAACCCTGACCCTAACCCTACTTAACCCTAACCCAAACCCTAAACCCTAACTAACCCTAACCCTGACCCTAACCCTGACCCTGACCATACCCTGATCCTAACCCTAACCCTAAACCCCCTTAACTAACCCTAACTCTAACCCAAACCCCTAAATTCCATTGTCTAAACTAATGGTAAAAAAAAAACGCATGTGCAAAAAAACGCATACATAAGCATGCCAATGCGCACATATGCTCACCATAGACTTATAATGGGTGTCTTGCTGTAAAAAAACGCATTGCGCGCGCATGCGTTTTTTTGAGGCAAGTCGGACGCTCAAAAAATGCAACAGGTTGCATTTTCTGCGCCCGAGCGCATACCGCAAAAAAAGCGTACAAACGCATGTGTATGCGCACATAAGCGCATCCCATGCAAAGTATAGGGAAAAAAACGCATGCGCTATTTAGCGCTAAAATACCGCGAAAAAAAAACGCAAATGTGAAACCAGCCTTAGATTATCTTTATAGGGGCTGTGATAAAACACTCCGGGATCGCCTTTGCTGGGGTCAAAGGTCACGTGCGTTCAGCATGAAACTCAGGTACAGAGCTGGGATTCGGGTATAACTGACACTGGGTCAGGTTTATTAATGGTGAAAGCAATGCATAAAGAAATAAAACATAAAACAAATCCTTGCCTGTCCAGCACTAACTAAACAATGAACAACCTAACTACCAACTGGCGGGCTTCTCCCATCCAGCCAAACCACAGTTGCAGTGGGCACTGCTTTCACTCGCGTGTGTCTCTCACACAGACAGACTCTCTGTGTTCCCAGGCTGAGACACTCACACAACCACTTGGCATCCTTTTATATCCACCTCCCATTATCCATTAGTAAGCAGGTACGATACTGACCAGACTAGGCTACATAGGAAAGGAATCTGGGCGAGATATACCTGCTCTCATCCACTATTCCCACATGATTCTCACATATCCCCACCACTCCGGTCGAGCAATGACACCCGCCAAACAGTGCACTCGGACAGGGCATCTGCATTCCCCATCTGTACCCCTGGGCGGTGCTCCACCGTATAAGTGTAGGCCTGCAGGGCAAGGAACCACCGGGTCACCCGGCTATTCCGTTCCTTGTTCAAGTGCATCCACTTGAGAGGGGCATGGTCAGTGATCAGCCTGAACTTTCGGCCCACCAGGTAATATTTGAGGGCCTCTAGAGCCCACTTAATGGCGATGCACTCTTTTTCTATGACTGCATACCTTTGCTCGTGTTTATTCAGCTTCCTGCTGAGATAGAGGACTGGGTGTTCCACTCCGTCCCTCACTTGTGAGAGTACGGCCCAGATACCGGTATCAGAGGCATCCGTTTGTACCACAAACTCGCTGCGGAAGTCCGGAGTCACCAGTACGGGCTGAGAGCAAAGTGCCCGTTTTAGGCTATGGAAGGCTTCTTCAGCCGCTAAACTCCATTTAATCATGACGGAGTCTTTCCCTTTTGTAAGATCCGTCAGGGGGGTAGCGATGGCTGCAAAATTGGGTATGAACCGGCGATAATAGCCGGCGATCCCCAGGAAGGCTTGCACCTGCTTCTTTTTGACAGGTTGTGGCCAGTCCTGAACCGCCTGAATCTTATCAACCTGGGGTTTAACAACACCCCTCCCAATTACATACCCCAAATACCGGGCTTCTTCTAGCCCGATATGACATTTCTTGGGGTTCACGGTTAGACCTGCCTCCCACAGGTCGTCAATCACAGCTTGTACTTTCTGGAGATGAGTCTCCCAGTCCAAGCTGTAAATGACAATGTCATCCAAATAGGCCGAAGCGTACTGCCTATGCGGCCTCAGGACTCGATCCATCAGTCTCTGGAAGGTCGCCGGTGCTCCGTGCAGTCCAAACGGCATATACACATACTGAAAGAGACCTTCCGGCGTAGCAAATGCCGTCTTTTCTCTGGCAGCCTCCGACAAAGGGATCTGCCAATACCCCTTAGTTAGGTCTAGGGTCGTAACATACCGGGCTTTTCCTAACCGATCTATTAACTCGTCGACCCGGGGCATAGGATAGGCATCAAACTTTGAGACCGCATTCAGTTTCCTGAAGTCATTGCAGAACCGGATTGTGCCGTCCGGTTTAGGAATTTACACAATCGGGCTGGACCAAGCACTGTGCGATTCCTCAATGACACCTAACTCTAACATTGCCTTCACTTCTCGGGATACGGCTTCACGGCGCGCTTCCGGAATTCTGTAGGGTTTCACGTGAACAGTGACACCAGGTTCCGTTACGATGTCATGTTTCATTAGCGTAGTCTGCCCGGGTTTTTCTGACAAAAACTTCTGGTTGTCAAGTAGAAACTGCCTGACCTCAGTCTTTTGCCGCTCCGAGAGAGTCTCTGCAACCCGTACCTCCGGTACGGTATGTGAGCAGACGGGACGGGCCAGCTCCGCTGACAAGGCAGACCGATTTTTCCAGGGTTTTATCAGATTTACATGATAAATCTGTTCAGGTTTCCGTTTACCTGCCTGGTATACTTTGTAGTTTACTTCACCAACTCTTTCCTTAATCTCAAAGGGGCCCTGCCACTTTGCCAGGAACTTACTGTCCACCGTGGGGACCAGGATCAAGACCCTATCTCCGGGTGCAAACATACGGATCTTGGCGCCCCTATCATAGATTCTTTTTTGGGCTCCTTGAGCCTGCATCATATGTTCTTTGACGATAGGCATAACAGCCGCAATACGGTCCTACATTTGTGTGACGTGATCTATCACCGTTTTAAACGGAGTGACCTGACCCTCCCAGGTTTCTTTTGCAGCGTCTAACAGTCCGCGAGGATGTCGGGCGTACAATAACTCGAAAGGCGAGAACCCCGTGGAAGACTGGGGCACTTCCCTGATGGCAAAAAGCAAATACGGAAGTAAATAGTCCCAGTTCTTCCCATCCTTGTCTATTGCCTTTCTCAGCATCTGCTTCAGAGTTTTATTGAACCGTTCGACCAACCCGTCTGTTTGAGGGTGATAAACGGATGTGCGTAACGGTTCGATTTATAACAATCGGCAGAGCTCCTTCATTACCCTGGACATAAAGGGGGTCCCCTGGTCGGTTAGTATCTGTTTTGGTATACCGACCCGACTAAACACATGCACCAGTTCCTTGGCAATCGTTTTGGTGGCCGTGTTACGCAAAGGTATGGCCTCCGGGTAACGAGTGGCATAATCCAAGATGACCAGGATATGTTGGTGTCCACGTGCAGACCGTGGAAGGGGCCCAACTAAATCCATCCCAATGCTCTCAAACGGGACTTCAATAATAGGTAGGGGTACCAAAGGGCTACAGAACCGGGGCTTAGGTGCAGAGGCTTGGCAGTCAGGACAAGACTCACAATATACACGAACATCGTGATGCATGCCTGGCCAAACAAAACAGTGTAATATCCTTTCGGTGGTTTTCTGGTCACCCAGGTGACCTCCCATCACATGTCCGTGGGCCAGGTCCAGCACCTGCCGCCGGTAGGGTTTTGGCACGACTAATAGTTGCACCGGGTCTTCCCCCTTTTTCTCTATCTGATAGAGTAAATCAGTCTCCAGAACCATGTAAGGATATGCCAGCCTAGAGCCAGGTTCTACGGGTACCCCATTTATCACTTTTACATTTGTCCTAGCCCGAGAAAGGGTAGGATCCTTTATTTGCTCGCTTTGGAAGTCATCTTTCTGAACTTCTAAATCCGGCAAAAGGGGAGGTGGACGGCTGTCGGCCTCCTCCTCTTCCCCGGTCTCCTCCGTATCACCCGCCATGACTGAAAACGGGAACTGTAGGTCATTTCCAGCAGACTCTTCCCCCGAGTCTTCCGGGAAGACCTATTCCAGGGGTTCGGGACCCACACACGCCCGGGGAGACGAATCATGTACATTATTACCCTTGGGTATCAACTGATTCTCCCACAATTGCCAGAAGTGGGGAAAATCCCGGCCCAGGATAACATCATGCAATAGCGCCGGGACGAGTCCCACTTTATGCTACACAGACCCATAGGAAGTAGTAATGCATATGACCGTGGTGAGGTACGAACAGGTGTCTCCATGCACACACGTTACAGAAAATTTGTCTGATGGTCCAGTCGGGACTGACACCAGACTGGCCTTCACCAGAGTCACCACACTTCCCGAGTCTAACAATGCCACCACATTTTTTCCATCAACAGTTAAATCACACAAGTGTTTTTCCACCTCCTTTTGACCAGCATTCACACTCACTACCCGTGCAACCATAGACATGCGTTTTTTAGAGTCTGTGACGTCGCACTGCATGGGTTCAGTAGTGAGCGGACAGTTCGCAACAATGTGTCCCATCTCTTGGCAGCGGAAACACCTAACGGGCCCCTTGCTTAGACCATAGTTCGTTACACTCGGCCTCGCAGTGCGGGCAGTCCCGTTTTCCTCCTCCACTGTCTTAGGGATTTTTCCATCTCCCCTACTCCCTGGAACAGTCTTACCGGTTCCACATGGAGACGATGAAGAACGAGGTGGGGTAGCATCGTCTCGGAGTCCTTCCACCACGGAGTAACGTTCCACCAGATCCACCAGTTGATCTGCCGTCGTAGGATTTCCATGGCTTACCCACTTCCTCAGGCCTGGAGGTAGAGCTCTCAGGTACTTGTCCATGACGACTCTCTGGATTATCTCTGGCGCTGTCAGCACCTCGGGTTGTAGCCACTTCTTCGTCACGTGGATCAGGTCGAACATCTGTGACCGCGGTGGTTTATCCGGCTGATAAGTCCATTGATGCACTCTCTGTGCACGGACAGCGGTCGTCACTCCCAGCCGGGCCAAGATCTCGGCTTTCAATTTGTCAAAGGAGGATGATTGACCTCATGGAGATCAACATCCGGCACTGCGGAGACACCATCACGTGTTTCTCAACGCAGTGATTCTAGAGCACTGCTCCCATCCCTTATGGGAAATATGTAAAACATGCAAATATATAAGCCGCGGAGACACCATCACATGTTTCTCAACGCAAGCAATGACTAGCCAGGTCTTTCACTGGGAAGGAACAACCACGGGAAGGGCAGTCTCCAATGAAGGAAACCACCTATGCCAAAACATGGTATCCATCCACAGACAGCTGTTTCGGGGTATTGCCCCTCATCAGTGTGGAGTAGGAAACTGGCTAGTAGGAGCAATGCCTAGTAGCAGACTATGAAAAAAGGAGGATGATTGACCTCATGGAGATCAACATCCGGCACTGCGGAGACACCATCACGTGTTTCTCAACGCAGTGATTCTAGAGCACTGCTCCCATCCCTTATGGGAAATATGTAAAACATGCAAATATATAAGCCGCGGAGACACCATCACATGTTTCTCAACGCAAGCAATGACTAGCCAGGTCTTTCACCAGGAAGGAACAACCACGGGAAGGGCAGTCTCCAATGAAGGAAACCACCTATGCCAAAACATGGTATCCATCCACAGACAGCTGTTTCGGGGTATTGCCCCTCATCAGTGTGGAGTACTCCACACTTTCCTACTCCACAGCCTGGCATGTTCCCAGGCTGAGACACTCACACAACCACCTGGCATCCTTTTATATCCACCTCCCATTATCCATTAGTAAGCAGGTGCGATACTGACCAGACTAGGCCACATAGGAAAGGAATCTGGGCGAGATATACCTGCCCTCATCCACTATTCCCACATGATTCTCACAGGGCCCATCGGATCAGATTTTAATACCTCATAAATATCACTATCTTGAAGGATGGTGTTACACATCTTAGTGTTCAGAATGATTCAGATTTAATTATCTGCTCTTTCTTTTTCAATATTTCTAGAGCCAGTGTTTTTTTCTGTCAGATTATGTTTCACATTTAAATGAGACCCCTTAATTTTCCGCAAATCCCTCTCTACTAATTGCAAAAAGCTGTCAATATTATTTGTATCCCCCTGTGGTTGGCATACAAATTATACAAATAATATTGTCACAGCGCAGGTGCCCGCTGGCATGTAATGGCAACAAGACAGGAGGAGGAGGTGCCGGGACGCTACGGGGGGGGGGGGGGGGTGATGGACAGCTCGGAGGTGGCTTAAACAGAGGGACACACCATACCGCTGTTACTGAATCCAGGTATGAGGACCTATTTATAAAAGTCAATTTTTCGGCTTTAATGGGGGTCAGAAACAGAAGAGCCACCTTCACAGAATGTAGCCTTAGTTCAGCTGAAGGTGGCTCTTTTAGTTAAAAATACCCTGGGGGGGGGGGGGTGGTTGACAGGTTCCCTTTAAACTGTGACAGTGTACTTGAAAAATAAAAGTACCCCAAGCAAATGTGTGTGTTTTTAATGCTTGATTCGTTAAAATTGTTTGAGGAGGATCTGGATGTCTTTTTTTGAAAAATATAATATTACAGGTTCTGGGCACTAGATTCTGTGATGGGACAATGGTTCAGGGAACTAATTTTATTTCTGTATGTGGAGTCAGGGAGGAATTTTTCTTTAATAAATTGCCCATTCAGATTCTATTTCCCTTTACCTTGCTCCATATTTATCCTCATTTACCCTCTAATTCTCTATTTACCCGTATTTTTCCCATTCTTACCTATTTCTTCTCTATAATGTAAACTCAATAAACATATTTGAACAAGGAAGGACATTTTCCCCTAATATGGCATCTACACCCTGTTTTTTTTGCCCTTGTTTTCCCTCAACATGTAGGGTTGTACACTGAACTTAATGGACTTGTCTACCTTCCACCTTAAGAACTATGAAACCATGAAAAATGTAACATTGTGTGAAGTGTAGTTAGAAAAGTGGGGTCAATTATGGGTGGTTTCTTCTGATCTGGCACAACCACAAAATTTGCATTCCAAAAGCCATAGAGCTCTCCTTTAGTTTTGAGCCTCTCCACACAGTAATCCACAGCCATGTGTTATGAACGGGTAGCCGAGGAGGAAATAAAAAACAAATAAGCTAAGTCTCAGAAAACCAAAGAGGTTGGTAACTATGCAGACTGCAGGACCCTGATCCTGACATGCAACTAGCAGCAGTCGTGGAGCGTTGCGTTCCTACAGTGGTCATAGACGCCTCGTCACAACCGGAGAACTAAATAAGCCTAAAGCAGGAAAAGAGGAAAACTAACTGCCCCAGAGCAGACCCCAAAGGAGAGACAGCCCCCCACATGTATTGACGGTTAAACCAGATGAAAACACAAAGGCAGGAAAATAGGCTGAGCAAACGAAGGGGCCAAACTAACTAGAAAGGACAGGAAAGGAAAGAAACTCTGCAATCTGCCAAAAAACCCTACAAAAATGTCCAACACAACTGATAGCAAGATTAACCCTGAAGTCACTAGACTTCTCCCACTATATCAGCACTCTGAAATATTCTGAGACAGAGCAAAAAGAGACCAATCTAATAAGGGACAAAAAAAGACAATTTGGCAAATAAGTGTGGAATAGAATCATAGAATCGTAGAGTTGGAAGGGACCTCCTGGGCCATCTGGTCCAACCCACTGCTCAAAGCAGGATTCGCTAAATCATCCCAGTCTGATGTCTGTCCAGCCTCTGTTTGAAGACTTCCATTGAAGGAGAACTCGCCACTTCTCGTGGCAGCTTGTTCCACTCATTGATCACTCTAACTGTCAAAAAGTTTTTTCTAATATCTAATCTGTATCGCCTCCCATTCAGTTTCATCCCATTGCTTTTATTCTTTCCTTGTGCAAATGAGAATAAAGTTGATCCTTCTACAATGTGACAGCCCTTTAGATATTTGTAGACAGCTATTAAGTCTCCTTTCAGTCTTCTCTTTTGCAAACTAAACATTCCCAAATCCTGCAACCTTTCCTCATAAGACAGGGTTTGCAGACCGGTCACCATTCTGGTCGCTCTTTTCTGAACTTGCTCCAGTTTGTTGATGTCTTTTTTAAAATGTGGTGCCCAAAACTGGACACAATATTCCAGATGAGGTCTGACCAAAGAGGAGTTGAGGGAAATAATGACTTCACGTGATCTAGACTGTATGCTTCTGTTAATACATCCTAGAATCTCATTTGCCTTTTTTGCTGCTGCATCACACTGTTGACTCATATTCAGTCTGTGATCTATTAGTATACCCAAGTCTTTTTCACATGTGCTGTCACTTAGCCCTATTCCTCCCATTCTGTATATGCTTTTTTCATTTCTATTGCCCAGATGTAGTACTTTGCATTATTCCCTGTTAAAAACCATTCTGTTAGTTGCTGCCCACTTCTCCAGTTTATTTATATCTTTTGAATCCTCTCTCTCTCTTCTCTAGTATTAGCTATCCCTCCTTGCTTTGTGTCATCAGCAAATTTAATCAGTTTACCCTCAATTCCTTCATCTGAATCGTTGATAAAGATGTTGAACAATACAGGGCCCAGGACAGAGCCCTGTGGTACCCCACTTGAGACATTTCCAACTGGATGTGCAGCCATTTACGACCACTCTTTGGGTCGATCACTAAGCCAGTTATGAATCCACTTAACAGTTGCTTTGTCCATTCCATACTTAGTCATTTTTTCAATAAGGATTGTATGAGATACTTCGTCAAATGCTTTGCTGAAGTCAAGATATACTATATCTACATCATTTCCTTGATCCACCCAATCAGTGATTCCGTCATAAAAGGAAATTAAGTTAGTCTGACATGACTTATTAGTTACAAACCCATGCTGACTCTGTTTAATCACTTCATTCTTATCCAGGTACTGACATACATGTCTAATAATTTGTTCAAAGATCTTTCCTGGTATAGAAGTCAGACTCACCGGCCTATAGTTGCCTGGGTCCACCTTCTTCCCCTTTTTGAAGATAGGAACAACATTTGCTGTTCTCCAGTCTTCTGGGACTTCTCCTGTTCTCCAAGAATTTTCAAAGATTATGGAGGGGGGTTCAAAAATTTCTTCTGCTATCTCCTTCAGTACTCTGGGGTGTAATTCATCTGGACCTGGAGACTTGAATTCATTTAGGTTAGCTAAGTGTTTCCTCACTATCTTTCTGTTTATAGATATCCTGGATTCTTCTATTCCCTTAATAGGACAGTGAAGAACAGTTGATGTTACATTTCCTTTCTGAGAGAAAACAGATGCAAAATGGGAATTTAAAAGTTCGGCCTTCTCTACATCCTGTCTTACCATTTCATCATTTTCATCCTGTAAAAATCCTATAGCATCTTTGACTTTTCTTTTACTTTTGACATATCCCCAAAATCCTTTATTATTGCTTTTGACATATCTTGCAAGCCTCAATTCATTGTCAGCTTTAGATAATATGATTTGTACCCTGCAGGTTCTGCAGACAGCATTATATTCTTCTTTAGATATGCCTCCCTCTTTCCATTTTATAAACATTTTTTTCTTCCTTTTTATTATGTGCTTAAGTTCTGTGTTCATCCATCCTGGTTTCCTTAAATGCTTCCTATTCTTCCCTCTTTTTGGAATTGTTAACAATTGTGCTTTGAGAATTTCATTTTTCAAGATTTCCCATCCTTCCTGGACATTTTTGTCTTTAAGGATATCCAGCCATTGGATCCCTCCAATTCTCTTTCTGAATCCCTTAAAATCTGCCTTTCTGAAATCTAACCTTGACGTCTGAGTCTTCACAGGTCTTCCTCCTCTAGTTATCCAAAATTCTAAAATAGCATGGTCGCTACCTCCTTGGGTCCCAGCCACTTTTACCTCCTCAACCATTTCCTCCCTGTTTATAAGGATTAGATCCAAGGTAGCATTTCCTCTTGTTTTCTCCCCTACCTTTTGGAAGATAAAGTTGTCAGCAAGAGAGGATAAGAATTTCCTTCACCTGTTGGTTTTGCCTGAGAGAGATTCCCAACAAATGTCTGGATAGTTGAAATCTCCCATGACAACTATGTCATATTTTTTTGGAGAACTTAGCCATTTGATGCATAAAGAGTTCCTCCATATCTTCAGCTTGCACAGGCGGCCTGTAGTAAATGCCTACAATGGTGTCCTTTCCATTGTTCTGTCCTTGTATTCTTACCCAAACAGTTTCCACAGAACTCCCAGTCTCTGAAGCTTCAATCTCTGTGCAGATATACGCGTTTCTAACATACAATGCGACACCTCCTCCTCGTTTATCAAGTCTGTTTCTTGCAAATAAGTTGTATCCTTCTAGTCTTGTATTCCAATCATGTGTATTGTCCCACCAAGTTTCAGTGATTCCAATGACATCATATTTCTTTTCCTGCGTTAGTAGTTCCAATTCTCCTTGTTTGTTGCCCATGCTTTGTGCATTAGTATACAAACATTTTAGTTTGTGATTGGTTTCTCTTTCTCCAATATTTTTTATTATTTAGATTCTTTTGTCTTTGTTCTTCCTTTCCACTTCTAATAGCAGAATTCTCAATAGCATTTGTCAGGTGTATGGCTTTTTCTGGTCTTTTGCTTCCCTTCCCATGTTGTTCTAGTTTAAAGCTCTCCTTACAAGTGTAGCAAGGCGACTTCCAAATTCAGCACAGCCCAGCCGGGCTGGCTGACCACACAAAAAACTGAAATGACCAACAAGAGCAAGTGTGAACATTAGCAAAAAACAAACTTATCTTGAGAAGACTGGAACAGAGCTGAGTCCTAGACCTGAGAAGCAGACTGAATCACCAGCACTAGGAGAGGGCGTTGGCTGTCTTATATCCATTCTGATCCTCCAGAGATCCAATCTTTATCATCCTCACCAGGTGGCAGATCACTACCACTTAAGCCAACCTCTCTACCTCCTGTCACCACCAGAGGGAGAACGGAAGGGGAACTCTCAACTGGTGGAGCAGAAAATGAGCTCATAACAGTACCCCCCTGTTGAGGAGGGGTCACCGAACTCTCATCAAAGCCACCAGGCCGTTCAGGATGGGCCCGGTGAAAAGCACAAACCAATTTATTGGCATGAATACTGGAGTCTCCGTCTAACCAAACGAGAATCCAATATTTTCTCTACCTCATATTCTATTTTGCCTTTAACCAACACAGTGTCAGGAGGTGTCGCCACAGGAACTACTGGCTCAACAAACCTCTTCAACAGTGATTTGTGAAATACGTTATGGATTTTGAACGTAACTGGAAGATCCAGTCGAAAAGAAACAGGATTAAGAATCTCCAAAATCCTATAAGGTCCAATAAATCTTGGCTTAAATTTTGGAGATGCAACCTTCATAGGAATATTCTTAGACGACAACCAAACCATATCATCCACTTTAAACCGGGGACCAATGGTCCTATGCCGGTTGGAAAAACGCTGGGCCTTTTCCTGAGAGAGTGACAATTTATCCACCACTTGGTCCCATATCTGCTGCATTCTAACAACCACAGTGTCCACACCTGGGCAGGACGAAGATTCCACTTGCCCTGAAGAGAATCGAGGATGAAACCCAAAATTACAGAAAAAGGGTGACATCAAGGTGGCAGAACTAGCTCTATTGTTCAGCGCAAATTCGGCTAAGGGCAAAAATGAGACCCAATCATCACCAAAACGAACGACTCGCCAAATCTCTGGTACCAAAAATACCTGGATGACCAGCCAATGCGGAGCAATGGACTTAAGACATCACTCTTTCTCCACTGGTCCGGAGCATACGATCTTCCCATAGGGCAACGCTCAGGTTTATCCTCCTGAAATTCCTCCAGGGCATGTCTCAAATCGGGCAAAATGGCAGAAAGAACTACCCCCTCACCTAGGATGGTAGTAGGCTCGGTCATACTAAGAGAATCGGCAAAGAAACTCCTAGAAAGGGCATCTGCCTTAACATTCTTAGTGCCCGGAAGAAAAGAGACCACAAAATTAAAATGCGTGAAAAACAAGGCCCATCTAGCCTGTCTAGGATTCAAGCTTTTGGCCGACTCCAGATAAGTCAGATTCTTGTAATCGGTGAGGACCACAAATTGATGTCTAGCTCCCTCCAACCAATGTCTCCACTCCTCAAATGCCCTTTTCATGGCCAACAATTCCCGATTCCCCACGTCATAGTTGCGTTCAGATGGAGAGAACTTTCGAGAAAAGAAGGCACAGGGATTCATCTTAGAAGTCACAGGGTCTTTTTGGGACAAAACAGCTCCTGCACCAATCTCAGAAGCGTCTACCTCCACTTGAAATGGAAGTTAGACATCAGGTTGCCGTAAAACTGGAGCTGAAGTAAACCTCCGCTTAAGCTCCTGAAATGCTGAAACAGCCTCAGGAGACCAATTCAGCACATCACCTCCCTTCTTGGTCAGATCAGTCAGTGGTTTGACAATACTAGAAAAATTACCTATAAATTTACGATAGAAATTAGCAAAACCCAAAAACTTCTGAAGAGTCTTCTAAGAAGTAGGCTGAACCCAATCATAAATGGCCTGTACCTTGGCTGGGTCCATTTCAATAGTCGATGGAGATAAGATAAATCCCAAAAATGAAATCCTCTGTACACCAAAGAGACATTTCGATCCCTTAACAAACAGGGAATTCTCCCTCAAAATCCGAAACACAGTCCGGACATGTTCCACATGGGAATCCCAATCACTAGAAAAGATCAAAATATCATCCAGATATATGATCAAAAACTTATCCACAAAGTCTCGGAAAATATAATTCGTAAAGGACTGGAAGACAGAAGGGGCATTGGAGAGCCCAAAAGGCATCACCAGGTACTCAAAATGTCCCTCCGGAGTATTAAACGCCGTCTTCCATTCATCCCCGTGCTTGATGCGAATAAGATTATACGCCCCCCTGAGGTCAAGTTTAGTAAACGAGCAGGCACTCTTAACTCTGGAGAATAAATCAGACATCAGAGGTAATGGGTACTGATATTTAACCGTCGTCTTGTAAAGGGAACGATAATCAATACACGGTTTTAATGAACCATCTTTCTTGGCCACAAAAAAACCCCCAGCACCTAAAGGTGACGAGGATGGTCTAATATGACCCTTCTCCAATGACTCCTTAATATAGGATCACATAGCATCATGTTCGGGTACAGATAAGTTAAAAAGCCGACCCTTGGGAAATTTACACTGAGGCATCAACTCAATTGCACAGTCATAACTCCTATGAGGGAGCAAAGACGCAGACTTACTCTCACTAAATACATCAGAGAATTCAGCCAGATAATCAGGAATATCACGAGACTGAGGAGAGGTGGAGAAAACAGGAGCGTCCATAAGAACACACTGACAACCCCAACACACCACAGACACAGATTTCGAATCCAAAACTGGGTTATGAGTTTGCAACCAGGGGAACCCCAGAACAACAGCATCATGCAAATTATGCAGCACCAAAAATTTACAATTCTTCTGGTGGTCTGGGGCAACTCGCATTATCACCTGGGTCCAAAACTGAGGTTTATTCTCCGCCAAAGGAGTGGCATCAATACCCCTCAAAGGAATAGGCGTCTGCAGAGGCATCATGGACAAACCACAACGTTTAGCAAAGTCCAAATCCATCAGATTCAGAGCTGCTCCTGAATCCACAAAAGCCTTAGTGGAAAATATGGACATGGAGCAGATCAGAGTAATTGCCAAAAGTAACTTAGGTTGTAAACTGCCCACATCAATTGTGTGTGCAAAACGTTTCTCTCGTTTAGGGCAGGCAGAAATTGAATGAGAGGCGTCTCCACAGAAAAAACACAGCTTATTACGCCTTCTAAACTCCCAACGTTGCGACCTAGACAAAACCCCATCACATTGCATAGGTTAAGACATTTGTTCAAAAGGTGGCAGCGCCTCCCGTGTATTTTTACGTTCACGTAAACGCCGATCAACTTGAATGGCTAATGCCATAGAGCCATCCAGACCAGAGGGAACAGGAAATCTCACCATAACATCTTTTACGGTCTCTGATAAACCTTTCCGAAAGAGGGCTGACAATGCGCTATCATTCCATGTAGTAAGGACTGCCCACTTTCGGAATTTTTGACAATATAACTCTGCAGGATCCTGAGATTGGTTTAATGCCAACAGGGTTCTCTCAGCTTGATCAACAGAATTAGGTTCATCATACAACAACCCCAAGGACTGAAAAAATGCATCCACATTAGTCAGAATAGGATTTTCAGGTGTCAGAGAAAACGCCCAATCCTGGGGATCGCCGCGCAGCAAGGAGATGACAATTTTAACCTGCTGCGCAGAGCTTCCCGATGAGTTAGGCTTCAAGGCAAGAAATAATTTACAATTATTCTTAAAATTCAAAAATGTAGTCCGATCCCCAGAAAACACATCAGGAGTGGGGATCTTGGGTTCTACAGCATGTGACTGAGCGAGATAGGCGGAAATTCCCTGCACTTCAGCAGCGAGCTGCTCCACACGATCAGACAATTGCTTAATCTCCATTAAGAAAAAAAAATCCTCTTACGGCCCCAGAGAGAGAGGAAAAAATGCATAATAAAAAAAAAAAAATTCTGACACTTTTTTTTTTTTTTTTTTTTTTCTTCCCTCTTCTCTTTTTCCTGCTTTTGAGTACCCTAGAATCTGCGGTATGGCTGGTTATTCTGTTATGAACGGGTAGCGAGGAGGAAATAAAAAACAAACAAGCTAAGTATCAGAAAACCAAAGAGGTTGGTAACTATGCAGACTGCAGACCCCTGATCCTAACCCGCAACTAGCAGCATTCGTGGAGCGTTCCTACGGTGGTCCTAGACGCCTCGTCACAACCGGAGAACTAAATAAGCCTATAGCAGGAAAAGAGGAAAACTAACTGCCCCAGAGCAGACCCCAAAGGAGAGACAGCCCCCCACATGTATTGACGGTTAAACCAGATGAAAACACAAAGGCAGGAAAATAGGCTGAGCAAACGATGGGGCCAAACTAACTAGAAAGGACAGGAAGGGAAAGAAACTCTGAATCTGCCAAAAGACCCTACAAAAATGTCCGACACAACTGATAGCAAGATTAACCCTGAAGTCACTAGACTTCTCCCACTATATCAGCACTCTGAAATATTCTGAGACAGAGCAAAAAGAGACCAATCTAATAAGGGACAAAAAAAAAGACAATTTGGCAAATCAGTGTGGAAATTCAGCACAGCCCAGCCGGGCTGGCTGACCACACAAAAAACTGAAATGACCAACAAGAGCAAGTATGAACATTCGCAAAAAACAAATTTATCTTGAGAAGACTGGAACAGAGCTGAGTCCTAGACCTGAGAAGCAGACTGAATCACCAGCACTAGGATAGGGCGTCGGCTGTCTTATATCCATTTTGATTCTCCAGAGATCCAATCGTTTTCTTCCTCACCAGGTGGCAGATCACTACCACTTAAAGGGAAGGTGCCATTTAAAAAAATTTTTTTCAGCAATTGAAAAAATGTGAAGAATTAATGTCTACATTTTCTTAAAAAATATTATCATTTGTTTTTAAATTTGTAAAATATGAAAAATAATTTTAAAGCTTGGCATTTCCACTTGTTAACACTAGGGGGAACAGCTACTGAAATTTGGCACAAAAACCTAGTGTACAACTAGAGCTCACATTACTGCCCTGCAGTAATTGTGGGCGGAATCTGCTGACATGGGTGTGGTGTCACTCCTCTCCTCCCCTTCTGGGTGTTGTTAAGGGAAAAGAGAGGAAGACATTTAGGAACACAGTGAGCAGCCATTTTGATGGGGCCTGCAAAGTTACTGACTGTCATTGCATGTAGAGTCTGGATCAGAACAGTTCATCAATCAGCAGAAATGTTTCCTGGATTTCTGTGGAGCAGACAAGCAGACGGTCCATCCATGTGTATAAAACACAGCGCTCTATGTACAATCCCTGGCACCGAACAGGGTGCCCCCCCCCATAGACCAGCACACTGCTCTCCTGAAATACTCTGTGCTGCTGTCACTCTGCTCCTTCCACCATATATCAGGCCCCTGTCGCCTCGCTTTCACACATCGCCAGGACATGATCTGAGGAGAGGAATGGGGTCTTCAGTCACCGAGGAAAGCACTGGGCTCTAATAAATTGGCGCCTGGCCACACCTACAGCTGTGAATTGAGCTGCCCACAGAGGCGTGCCCAGTTCACTCCTGATGCAGCTGCAATGAAAGAGATAGGGTCGGGAGCCGACTGTTATGTCTTATGCCCAGGGACTGCCGTAAATGAGCATGGAAAGTGTGGTTCAGCAGCCAGAAAGGTAAGATGGCAGCCCCCAGTCTCTGCATAAATACAGTAAAAAAAAAAAAAAAATCCATACACCCCACTGAGTCAAGCTTAGGGGACAATATCTTTTTACACTATTTTCTTTTTTACGTCAAATTATGAAAAAACACGGCACCTTTTCCTTTAAGCCAACCTCTCTACCTCCTGTCACCACGAGAGGGATAACGGAAGGGGAACTCTCAACTGGTGGAGCAGAAAATGAGCTCATAACAGCAATGTGTGTCTACATTTGGTAGAAATTGTATAACAAATTGTGGAGTCCATTTTCTTCTTTTACCCCTTTGCAACAAGAAATATTTGAAACTGAGGAAGCATTTTAGTGGAAAAAATGTTTTGTTGTGTTTTATGGCAATCTAATATATAAAGCTCAATGTGGGTGTGTGTGTGTGTATGTCCGGGATTGGCATTCGCACCGTCACAGCTACAGCCACAAAATTTGGCGCAGTGACACGTCTGGACCCCAAGAGCGTCATAGACTATGTTGTGAGGCGTTATTTTAAACCCGCGTGTTCAAATTCACCAAAAATGTTGCCCCTATCTACATAATGGGTAAAAAGTGTATGTATTGGCATCTGCACTGTCGTAGCTACAGCCACAAAATTTTGCACAGTCACACGTCTGGACCCCGAGAGCATCATAGGCTATGTTGTGAGGCAAAATTTTAACCCCGCGCGTTCCAATTCACCAAACAATTTTGCCCCTATCTGCATAATGGGGGAAAAAGTGAAAGGAAAAGTGGAGGCAAATTGACAGCTGCCGGATGTGAACAAGGGGGACTTAAAGAGTATATACCGTATAGTTGCTAAGGTGGGGCCCTGACATGGGATACTCACCACACACGGGGATATGAACACACACACAAAATGCGCCACACACTACCACGTGTTTCAACACACATACCACCCTTAGCACACATTTCACCACACATACACCAACCTCACCACATAAAAGTCGAAACACAAAAGTCGACACTCAAAACTCGCCACGCTGTCTCAGAGCTGTTTAAAAGATGAAAAATGAGCTGTGATTGGTTGCTATCAGCAACAGTTTTCTTTGTAGACAGTTGTGGTGACTGAGGCCTATTATTCTTATCATTTCTATGGTGTTATCGTCTATTAGATACACGGCTCAGCAGTCAGTATCACACAGGATAGGATTAGATACACGGCTCAGCAGTCAGTATCACACAGGATAGGATTAGATACACGGCTCAGCAGTCAGTAACACACAATAGGATTAGATACTTTCTGCTGAGCTGTGTATCACACAGGGGAGGATACTTGGGTAATCATTTAGTTAATTTGTGTTGCAAATCTATAGTGTTGAACATATGATGTGAAATATTTTTGTGTGCAACATAATCATTATAATTTGTTTTAACTAACCACAGTTAGTTACTATGCCCAGGCAGCGCCGGGCTCTTCAGCTAGTATCCTATAAAACTCTGTGAGGCATATGTAGGTTCAAAATGCTCATCACACCCTTAGATGAATCTCTTTTAGGGGTTTAGTTTCCAAAATAAGGTCACTTGGGTGAGTTTTCTGCTGTTTGGGCACCACACAGACACTGCAAATGCAAAATGGCGTTCTGCAATATATTCCAGCCAAACTTATGGTCCAGAAATGAAGTTGCACTCTTTTACTTTCAAGCTCTGTCATGCACCCAAACAAAATTTTATGACCACAAATGTGGTGGTTCCACATTTTGAAGGAGTTGTGTAACAAATTGTGGCGTCGATTTTCTCATTTTACCTCTTGTGAAATTGAAACGAGAAGCTGTAAATCATTAACTACTGGAATTTTTTCCTTATTTTTCTCATTCATCTTTGCATTCATTTCTGTGAAGCACTTAAAGGGTTAGCAAATTTCTTAACCACAAATTTGGATATTTTGAGGGTAGTAGTTTTTAAATAGCAATCTCTTTGGCGGTTTTACCAATATTTAAGCCTCTGAAAGTCACTTCAAATGTGAGTAGGTCCATAAAAAAATTCAGATTGGTAGATTTCCTGGAAAAATTGCTGCTATATTTTAACTCTTTTGACATCGTAACAAAATAAAATGTTATTTAAATAAAGTAGACATGTGGAAAATGTTATTTATTAACTAGTTATTTATTGTGACGTGCGTGCGCTGTGGGAATTCATAAGTCTGTAATCACTCTTGGAGTATGTGCACACGTTGCGGATTTCTGCAGATCGCAGCGTATTGTCCCCTACGGATCTGCTGCAGATCCGCAAGAGCTTTACAGTACAATGCTATCCTATGGAAAACAAAAACCGCTGTGCACACGCTGCGGAAATATTTTGTTTCTGCAGCATGTCAGTTCTTTGTGCGGATTCCGCAGCGTTTTTACACCCATTCCATTATAGGAATCCGCAGGTGTAAAAACACAGGGCAAATTAGCATAAAAAAGCATGGATTTTGACATGCGGATTCTGCAAATAAAAAAAAGCAGATTCTGCGCAGAAAATTCCTCACACGAATCCGCAACGTGTGCACATACCCTTTAAAAGGTATAATTTTCAAAATGGGGCACTTGTTGGGGTTTATGCTATTTTTGCACTCCAAGAACTCTATAACTGTAATATGACAATTTATTCCAGGCAAATTTGCGCCTCAAAAATCAAATGGCATATCTTCCTTCTGAGCCTTATTTCCAGGACGTCCCTCCTGACAGTACCACCAGGAGGTTGGTCCTTCTTATCCTTGATGGGGACAGGAACACAGAAGAGGTTAAATAGCCCCTCCCCACCAACACCCTTCAGTGTTTTTCCTGTTCCTATCAGGGACAGACGCAGAGGAGCGCAGCGGTGCGTGTACCTGTTTGGCCAGCGTGAGGCGTCGGGACCCGGTGGCAGGAGCTACTGGACAAGTGGTTCCCGGCGGAGGCACGATCCCCGCCGCAGCAGAGCTAATACCGCTGGAGGTCCCTCATCGCTGGAGTCGAGCTGGCTGCTCCCCGTCGGCTAGCATCCCCTCAGAGGGCTCTGCGCTGCTGCTCCAGGCTGCAGGACGCCGGCGCCTCATATCCCGGATTTCCAGTGCGCCGCGTGACGACTTCTGACGGCGTGACGGCCAGGAAACATGGCGGCGCCCAGCGCGACGCGGCCCGGGCAGGCGAGGGATCCCACCGGGGCCGGTATCGCATGGATCCTGGTGCCCTGTACATGGAGGGGCGTCAGGAAAGGCGGAGATACAGACCCGCACAGATCGGCGCACCAGGAGGGTGTGCAGCAGGCAGCCACATCATCATCAGCAGCTGGGCTCAGAAGGAGGACAAATCAGATGTCTTGAAGCCGGGTAAGGCGACTACTTAAGACACACTGACAGCACACTGACTCAGTAGAGATGGAAGGTGGTAGCCGTCCAGTCCCTAGAGCCAGATCCAGACCATGCCAAGGAGGCACCTAAGCAATCCACCTCGACCACCAGGAAAAATGTGTGAGGACTGCATATCAGGACTCCTAAGACAAGAACAGCCCTCTCTCCTGGACAATATGAGGTCTATGATACGAGAGGAGGTGCAGTCCACAGTTGCAGCACTGGTACCGGCAAAGTTCCCACGTCCTATGAGGCCCAGATGGGAGCTAGAACAGAGTTTGGAGGAAGGAGAGGTGTCGGATTACTCTGATCCTGACTCCGGCGAAGGCTCCTCGGCAGCTCGTCCAGAAGAATGGAAGAGATACCTCTTTTCCGCGGACGATTCAGACATACTCCTACAGGCAGTCCGAGATACAATGAAGGTAGAAGATTCTACAGAACTACGAACAACCCAAGATGAGATGTTCGGAGGGCTGAGAGCCCACAGAAATACTGTATTCCCTGTTAATAAACGTATAACAGCGATGATATTGGAAGAATCGGGGAAGAAACTGATAGTCCCAAAAGACTTCAGGTACCGTCTTCCTTTTGATCAAGAAGAGACAAAAGTGTGGGAGACAGTTCCGAAGATTGACATACCTGTAGCCAGAGTGTCAAAGAAAACGGCTACCCCCTTTTGAGAATTCGTCCGGTCTGAAAAATCCGATGAGTAAGAGATCAGAGGACCTCCTCAAGAAAGCCTGGGAAGCTTCGGAAGCAGTTATGAAAGCTAACATAGCAGCCACCTCGTTAGCCAGATCAATGAGCTTATGGGTGGCGGAGCTAGAAGATCAGATTAGAGACCCTAAAATCACTACCTCTCCTGAGAATTGCTACCGACTTCACGACGGACGCCTCGGCGGAATCAGTCCTTTTTTGCCTCAAGAACATCAACTGTTCTTCACTGTCCTATTAAGGAAATAGAAGAATCCAGGATATCTATAAACAGAAAGATAGTGAGGAAACACTTAGCTAACCTAAATGAATTCAAGTCTCCAGGTCCAGATGAATTACACCCCAGAGTACTGAAGGAGATAGCAGAAGAAATTTTTGAACCCCTCTCCATAATCTTTGAAAATTCTTGGAGAACAGGAGAAGTCCCAGAAGACTGGAGAAGAGCAAATGTTGTTCCTATCTTCAAAAAGGGGAAGAAGGCGGACCCAGGCAACTATAGGCCGGTGAGTCTGACTTCTATACCAGGAAAGATCTTTGAACAAATTATTAAACAACATGTATGTCAGTACCTGGATAAGAATGAAGTGATTAAACAGAGTCAGCATGGGTTTGTAACTAATAAGTCCTGTCAGACTAACTTAATTTCCTTCTATGACGGAATCACTGATTGGGTGAATCAAGGAAATGCTGTAGATATAGTATATCTTGACTTCAGCAAAGCATTTGACAAAGTATCTCATACAATCCTTATTGAAAAAATGACTAAGTATGGAATGGACAAGGCAACTGTTAGGTGGATTCATAACTGGCTTAGTGATCGGACCCAAAGAGTGGTCATAAATGGCTGCACATCCAGTTGGAAGAATGTCTCAAGTGGGGTACCACAGGGCTCTGTCCTGGGCCCTGTATTGTTCAACATCTTTATCAACGATTTAGATGAAGGAATTGAGGGTAAACTGATTAAATTTGCTGATGACACAAAGCTAGGAGGGATAGCTAATACCAGAGAAGAGAGAGAGAGGATTCAAAAAGATATAAATAAACTGGAGAAGTGGGCAGCAACTAACAGAATGGTTTTTAACAGGGAAAAATGCAAAGTACTACATATGGGCAATAAAAATGAAAAAGAATGGGAGGAATAGGCCTAAGCAACAGCACATGTGAAAAAGACTTGGGTATACTAATAGATCACAGACTGAATATGAGTCAACAGTGTGATGCAGCAGCAAAAAAGGTAAATGCAATTCTAGGATGTATTAACAGAAGCATACAGTCTAGATCACGTGAAGTCATTATTTCCCTCTACTCCTCTTTGGTCAGACCTCATCTGGAATATTGCTCCAGTTTGTTGATGTCTTTTTTAAAATGTGGTGCCCAAAACTGGACACAAGTTCAGAAAAGAGCGACCAGACTGGTGACCGGTCTGCAAACCCTGTCTTATGAGGAAAGGTTGCAGGATTTGGGATTGTTTAGTTTGCAAAAGAGAAGACTGAGAGGAGACTTAATAGCTGTCTACAAATATCTAAAGGGCTGTCACATTGTAGAAGGATCAACTTTATTCTCATTTGCACACGGAAAGACTAGAAGAAATGGGATGAAACTGAATGGGAGGAGACACAGATTAGATATTAGAAAAAACTTTCTGACTGTTAGAGTGATCAATGAGTGGAACAGGCTGCCACGAGAAGTAGTGAGTTCTCCTTCAATGGAATTCTTCAAACAGAGGCTGGACATACATCTGACTGGAATGATTTAGCGAATCCTGCTTTGAGCAGGGGGTTGGACCAGATGGCCCAGGAAGTCCCTTCCAACTCTACGATTCTTTGATTCTATAAGAAATGATGCCTTATCTAATGCAGCAAGGCAAGCGCTGTGGCTGAGATCTTGGACAGGAGACAGTCGAAAAACAAACTATGCTCTATACCCTTCTCCGGACTCCACATCTTCAGGCCCGTATTAGACAAGCTACTTGAGAAAGCTTCTGGAGGAAAAGCCTAAACGAATGCCTTTTTTTGGAGGACCCGCTCCCATCCCAGACAGGTCTATAGGGGAAAGGGAAAGTCCGGTAAGTGGAGCTACCCGAAGGGAGGAAGAGGGAGAAGTTCTTCTCAGGAGCAGAAGGCAAGACCTACCAGAGAATGACGCCAGAAAGATAGGAGGGAGACTCCGTTATTTCCAAAACATTTGGAAGGATATTACCCAGAACCCGTGGGTTCAGAATACGGTCGCAGAAGGTTACAAAATCGAGTTCACCGAGCGACCGCCCAGGAGATACTGCGTAACCCAGACCCAGTGTCAGGTGACTCACCAAAGACTGTTAAAGGATGTACAGGACCTAATAGAGATAGGGGCCATAACCCGAGTTCCCCATGCTCAGAGATTTCAGGGTCACTTCTCAACATTATTCTCCATAAAAAACCAGGAAGAGAATACAGCACCATAATAAATCTAAAACCGCTAAATCGGTGAGTGACCTACAAAAGATTCAAGATGGAATCTCTGAAAGCAATCATACCACTAATAAAAAAAGGACTCAGTCATGTGCACCCCTAGATTTAAAAAGTGCCTATTATCATGTGCCCATCCACAGATCTCAACAGAAATTCCTCAGGTTCGCGATAAAAGATCACGGGAGAATACAACATTACCAGTTCCGTTGCTTACCATTCGGACTCGCCTCTGCGCCCCAGATTTTTACAAAACTCATAGCAGAGATCAGGGCCCATCTAAGGGAAATAAATACCCTCCTCATACCGTACTTGGACGACCTGCTGTTAGTGGCAGACTCTCCACAACAGATGGATGGAGCAGGACCTTACATCCACCATATCGGTCCTACAGAACCTAGGATAGGTAATAAACTGGAAGAAGTCAAGCCTAAAACCAGAAAGAGAAAATGTTTCTCGGAGTCATACTAAACTCGGGGAAAGAATGTTCCTTCCTTCCCCTGCACAAACAGCCGTCAATCAGACAAGGGGTCCAGAGACGCAAGTACATCTCCATAAGGAAAGCCATGAGAGTCCTCGGTCTCATGACTTCATGCATCTCCAGTGTACAGTGGAGCCAGTTCCACTCAAGAATTCTACAAAGAGAAGTCTTGGCAACCTGGGATGGCAGAGAAACATCACTAGACAGAAACATGACACTCTCCGAGGAAGTAAAGCAGTCCCTTTCCTGGTGGACAAACACACACAACCTCGGAAAAGGAAGACCCTGGAGACTGTTGCCATGTACAAACATCACTACCGACGCCAGTGTCAGAGGCTGGGGGGCTCACATGGAAGGTCGATATGTCCAGGGGACATGGGGACCCATCAGTACGCAACCGGTCCTTGAATTACAGACAGCTCAGAGCAGTCTGGGAGGTGCTAAAAACATGCCAAGAAGAACTGCGGCTTCAGAATGTCAGGATCTTCTCGGACAGCTCAACTACAGTTGCCTTCCTTCAACATCAGGGAGGCCCCAGACACCGTCACCTTCAGGACCTAGCACACGAGATCTTTCGCTGGGCAGAACAGACAATAACATCAGTTATGGCAGTCCACCTGAAGGGACCCAGAAATCAGGTAGCGGACTTCCTGAGCAGAGAGAAGGTCCAATCTTCAGAGTGGTCACTAAGCTAGGAGGTCTTCACACAGCTTATCCCAACACTGGGGGACACTAAAGATTAGACTTATTCGCCACAAGGAAGAATTCAAATACAAACAAATTCTTTTTGCTTAACCCGGCAGACAACGCAACAGGAGTAGACGCTTTGGCTCAGGAATGGAACATGGAGCTCGCCTACGCCTTCCCGCCACTCCCTCTTATTCCAAGGGTCTTGAGAAAGATCCAGGAAAGCAGAGCATTAGTGATATTGATTGATCCTTACTGGCCCAAAAGAAGCTGGTTCTCCTTACTAAAATGGATGGCACGGGAAGATCTGATACTATTACTATCGAGACGGGACCTTTTAACTCAAGGACCCTTAGTTCATCAGAGACCAGAAATGCTACAACTAGTGGCCTGGATCCTGAGACTGAGATCCTAAAATCAAAAGGACTCTCTGACTCGGTAATATCTACTATGCAGAATAGTAGAAAGCCGGTAACCTCAGCCATATACCAAAAAATCTGGAGAACATTCTGTTATCAATGTAAGGGACCAGTATCCGTCTCCCAGGGTCCAAATATCCCGTAGATTCTCAACTTTCTCCAGGCGGGCTTCGCAAAGGGCTAAGACCTAGTACACTGAAAGTACAGGTGTCAGCCTTAGGCTCATACTTCGACTTCCCCCTAGCCAATCATCCCTGGTTAGTGAGGTTATAAAAGCCACTCAGTGGATGAGACCCATAATCCGTCGCTCGATACCACCTTGGGATCTCAGCTTGGTCCTAAAGGAGCTGTGCAAAGACCCAAATGAACCACTAGAGCAGGCCCTCTTAAAATCAATGACATTTAAAACCCTATAACTACTGCTAGACTCATAGGGGAGATTCAGGCCCTGTCTATAGAGCATCTATATTTGAAGATCCAGGAAGACTGCATTGTCTTAAAATTTAAATCCAGCCTTTCTTCCCAAGGTGGTTACAGACTTCCACCGGAGTCAAGAAATAGTACTACCTGCTTTCTGCCAAAATTAGAACAGCGAGAAAGAATGCTCTCTCCACCTCTTGGACGTTAAAAGAGCTGTCCTCCAATACTTAGATTTTACAAAAGACTAGAGAGTAGACTCTAACTTTTAAATCCAGATGGCAGGCAAAAACAAAGGGAAGAAGGCATCGAAAGCTACCCTAGCTAGATGGTTGAAATCAAATATCCGTGCAGAATATGTGTCGGCGGGGGAGACTTCGCCACAAAACCTTAGAGCCCATTCTCTAAGATCAGTTTCTGCCTCATGGGCAGAGAGCGTGGGAGTATCTATGGACCAGATATGCAAGGCCGCAACCTGGTCCAAATTTAATACCTTTTGCAAACATTATAAGTTAAATGTTATGGCAAATCCTCAGACAGTCTTTGGGAGGAAAGTCCTCCAGGCTGTAATCCCGCCCTAGTTGGAGTAATTTGGTAATTCTCCTGGTGGTGCTGTCAGGAGGGACGTCCTGGAAACTAGGAATTAGTCCTACCGGTAATGGTATTTCCAGGAGTCCATCATGACGGCACCCCATATATACCCTCCCTTGGACTTCTAGTCTGATATGTGGTGTAACATGCGTAGATGGAAGTTCAATAAAATTGCGTTGCATACATCCTGGTATGGTGCTTAGAAAATCACTGAAGGGTGTTGGTGGAGAGGGGCTATTTAACCTCTTCTGTGTTCCTGTCCCTATTTAGGATAAGAAAGATAACCTCCTGGTGGTGCTGTCATGATGGACTCCTGGAAATACCATTACCGGTAGGACTAATTCCTACTTTTGACCGTATATAGTCAAAACAGTGTTTTTTTTTTTTGTTTGTTTTTTTTTTTAGCACATGTGGGATATTGCCATGTATGTGAGAAATTGCGTAATAAATCAGGAGTGTGACCTAAAAGGTGTTGTCAGTGTCACACTGACAGCTATAATACATTGCCATGTTGCATAGCAATGCATTATATCAGTAATCAAAGTAATAAAACTTAAAGGGAGCCTGTCACCAAAAATAATGCTATTAACGTGCATATATGTGGTTAGTCTGCAGGTAAACAGGGTGGTTATGTTGTCTGGTGCCTGCACGCAGCCAAATGTAGCCAGCAGAAAATGAACTTTATTATCCCGCCAGCATTCGGCTTCAGTCATGGGGCGGGAACGCCACAGAGAATACAGAGTGGTGCCTGTAACCGTGCCCTTGGTCCTGAATGACAGCCGGCCCCTATGCAGAGACCGTGTCAGTCAGGGCCGGGGTCGCGGCTGCAGCCACCGAGCGGTGACTGAACCCACGGCACTCCTCCCCCATGACTGAAACTGAATACTGGTGGGGAGAATAAAGTTGATTTTCTCCTCGCTGCATTCGGCTGTGTGCAGGCGCCGGGCAGCATAATAACTCCATTAACCTGCATATTAACTGCATATCTGCAAGTTAATAGCGTTATTTCTGGTGACAAATTCCCTTCGAAGTCCCATAAAGGGACTGAGTAAAGAAGTGAAAATATTTTTACAAATTTTTATCAAAAATCACAAAATAAAGACGAAAACGGAAAAAAAAAGTTGTACCATTAATATACATATCTTTCCGTAAAAGCAAAGATATAATAGTTCACACTGGCGTTTCAGACCTGGCGATAACTAATCTATAAAACTGTCACATTAGTTAACCCCTTTTGAAAGAAAAAAAAAAGTGGCAAAAAACTTTTTCATCATACCACCCAACAAAAAGTGGAATAAAACCGATCAAAAAGTCAAATGTAAATGGTATTGCTAAATATAGTCCCGCAAGAAAACAAGCCGCCATACAACTTATCAGCGGAAAAAATAAAAAAGCTATAGGTCTCAGAATATAGCGGTGTAAAAACACAATTCTTTAAAAAAAATGCTTTTATTGTGTAAATGTGGCAAATCATTAAAAAAAAATGTGGTATCGCTGTAATCCTACAGAGCCAAAGAGTAAAGTTGTCTAATCACTTATACCGCACAATGATCGGCATAAAAAGACTTCCAAAAAAATTCCTGATTTTGTGGCTTTTCTTCATTCTGCCTCTCAAAAATCGAAATAAAAAGTGATTAAAAAATGTTTTACACCCAACATTTGTACCAATAAAAACTTCAACTCATCTCGCAAAAAAATAAACCCTTGCATGATTCTGTTGGAAGAAATATAGAAAAATTATAGTTCTAAAAATATGGTGATGTCAAACATTTTTTTTTTTTTTGGGTAAGCTCACACGGGGCGTTTTTGCAGTGTTTTTTGCTGTGTTTTTTAATGCTAATTTTCAGCTGCTTTTTTTCATTAGCAGCAAAGCCTTTGACATTTCAGAAATCTCATACACACAGATTTGTTTTTTTGTGTCATCAGGGTTTTGTGCTTTGCAGCGTTTTTTAGACATATAGAGCATGTCACTTCTTTCAGCCTTTTTCCAGCGTTTTTGCAGCACTTTTCACCCATTGACTTGAATGGATGGTGAAAAAATGCTACAAATACGCTGGTTGACTTTTCTTGCAGCGTATTTGATGCAGAAAAGTCAAGGACAGCCGGAAGTGACATCATTCGGCTCTGCTACATCTAGATGGCAGGTTGAATGATGATTCCATTCAGCCTGTCATCCAGCAGAGCGGACCCGAACCCCATTCACTTGAATGAATGGGGTTTGGGTCAATACAATACAGTGTTTGACGCGCTGTCATATGCATGACAGAGCGGCAAACACCGCTGCTGATAGGCGGGGAAATCCTCCCGGCCCGTCAGAGAGCCGCGGTTCCCACACTGTCAAAGACAGCAGGAGCCTGCAGCTGTGATCGGAGATATGAAGTTTATCTCCGGTCACTGGTGTCAGATGATGGGACTACTGCTCCCATCATCTGACAGTGAGAGCAGGAGAGGTGGTTGGGAGTATTTGCCGCTTCTGCGCTGTGTAGAAAAAAAACGGCGTGGTGCCCCAATTATTTTTTGAACCAACTAGACGAAACTTACAGCTGGGGGCTCCAACCCTCAGCTGTCAGCTTCAGCAAGGTTGGTTCTCAAGAATAGAGGGGTCCCCACTCTGTTTTTTTAATTATTTAAAAAATCGGCGTGGGGTCCCCCCATTTTTGACAACCAACCTGACTAAAGCGCTCAGCTAAGGGCTGCTATTCTCAGGCTGATATTGCCCCCCCCCACTGCCTAAAAACAGCTGCCCAGAAAAGGCACATCTATTAGATGCGCGTATTCTGGAGCTTTTCCCGATTCTTCCCACTACCCTGTAGCGGTGGCAAGTGGGGTAATGAGGGTTTAATGTCACCTTGCTATTGTGAGGTGACATTAAGCCGGCTCAGTAATGGAGAGGTGTCAATAAGACACCTATCCATTACTAATCCTAGAGTAGCTAAAGGGTTAAATAAACACGCAGAATAAAGTCTTTTAATGAAATAATACAACACACATTTTATCCATCTTTATTAAACTGCTATTCCAATATCGAAGCTCTCGATCTCCAGCAAAAAAATTAAAATAATAAACCAACAATATCCCATACTTGTCCGGCATACAGTCAAGTCCCATGGCGTAAATCCATCTCGGGGGGTTAATCCGTTTAAAACCAGGAGCGGTGCAAATGCGACTGCTCCTGACTGTAAACTACTGGGGAATGAATGAGAAGCAGAAGCACAGACTCAGTGAGTACCGGTGGTGTCACTCAGTCTGTGCTCGCTGCCTGCATGAACTCCTGTGACCTCAGCACCGTGGGAAAATGATGATACTGAGGTCACAGGAGTTCATGCCAGCAGCGAACACAGACTCAGTGACGTCACCTCACTGAGTCTGTGCTCACTGCCAGCCTGACCTGAGGTCATCCATCCCATCCCACCATCCATCCCATCCCACCATCCATCCATGAATCCATCCCACCATCCATCTATCCATCCATCCCACCATCCATCCCCTGTCAGTGTGATTTTAACATCCCCCTCCCTGTCAGTGTGATTTTACCATTCCACTCCCTGTCAGTGTGATTTTACCATTCCACTCCCTGTCAGTGTGATTTTTACCATTCCACTCCCTGTCAGTGTGATTTTTACCATTCCACTCCCTGTCAGTGTGATTTTTACCATTCCACTCCCTGTCAGTGTGATTTTTACCATTCCACTCCCTGTCAGTGTGATTTTACCATCACACTCCCTGTCATTGTGATTTGCACTTGAATTGCCGGCTTTTCAAAGGAGATACGGTTCTATAGGAAGTTATTTTTTTCCTCTGGGGGCATTCATCTTTATTAGCTTTCACAAAAAGACACAAAAACGCATGAAAAAAACATACCAAAAACGCTCCTAAACTTCCGTTTTTGACGCAGCTTCTTTCCTGCAGAAAAAAAGCAGCAAAAATGCCCTGTGTGAACTTACCCTTAAATGGTTTTCTTTAGTGTGTGACAGCAGCCAAACATAGAAAAACAATATGAATCTGGTATTGCTGTAATAACACCAACCTGAAGAATAAAGTTATCTAATCACTTATAACTCGGTGATGGGCAAAAAAAAATAAATAAATAAAACCAAGTCTTGGCTTACTGTTGATTTTGCAAATTTTGCCTTCCAAAGATCACAGTAAGGCTCTGCTCACATTTATCCTACGCTATACGCTGAGCACTTACACCAGGGTTTCCATGTAAATCTTTGAAAGGCGTGATTCAGACCGAACCCCCGGTGGAAGATTCCTTATAATAAGGCAGATGGAGAGGCACTGTGGACTCTGTCATATGATCTGGCGGTGTACGGTTTTTTTTAACCCCTTAACCCCCGGAGATTTTTGGGTTTTAAGTTTTCATTTTTCGCTCCCCTCCTTCCCAGAGTCATAACTTTTTTATTTTTCCATCAATATGGCCATGTGAGGGCTTATTTTTTGCTGATGTTTTTATTGATACCATTTTGGGGTAGATACGAAGTTTCGATAGCCTGTTATTGCATTTTATTGCTGTTTTGGTTTTTTTTTTCTCATTACACCCTTTGCTGATCAGATTAATTCTTTTTATACTTTGATAAATCAGGTGTTTCTGAACGTAGCTATACAAATTGTGTGTTTATATGCTTTTATTCATTTATTTTGAATGGAGTGAAAAAGTGGTGATTTGAACTTTTATAATTTAAAAAAAATCTTTCTCTACTTTTTACATGCTTCAATAGTCTCCGTAGGAGACTTGAAGCTGTGATCGTGTGATTGCTTGTGCTACACATGCTGCAGTCCTCCTATGTGTAGCAGAATTATAATCTGCCATAAACGTTGGCCACTTGGTGGCGCTTATAGCAGAATGGCAATGACAACCACAGGGGTCTCCTGCAGACCCCGGGTTCTCATGCCAACCCATTGGTGCTCACGATCATGTGACAGGGGTGTCAATGGGGCCGGATTAGTGAACCGCTTCCATTGTGGCAATGTTAACTTGCGCTTTCTGAGATTGACAGCACCATTTAACATGTTAACAGCCTTGGGTGAAACGTGATTTCAGAAAACATGCGGGCTCGTAGCCAGAGCTTGCATGGAGTGCAGGGACATGACCTATGATGTGTATGTATGTGTATATATATATGTATATATGTATATGTATATATATATATATATATATATATATATATATATATATATATATATATATATATATATATGTAAAAAGTCGTGAAGGGTTTAAAAGGAACCTGTCATGTGAAGAAAGAAAAAAAAAAAAAAATAACTCTATTGACTTGCAGATTTTTAGTTAAACTGCAGGTTAATAGCGTTCAGATGCGGAACGGCAACTGCACTGACAGCCCTGCTACCAGGTGGAAATTAACTTTATTCCTATCAGCAGCCTCAGGCTTTCAGTCATAGAGGCGTGGCCTGAGAGTCTTCAGTCACTGCTCACTACATAATGTGCAGTGGCTGTAACCATGACTTGGCACTGATGGATTCACTGCTGAGCTGGCTGTTACTCAGTGAGTGCCGTGGGTGTGGTTTCAGCCGCCTCCCCTCATTATGTAGTGAGCAGGGACTGAAGCTGCACCTCCATGACTGAAAGCTTGAGGAAATTAACTGCCAATTAACTCCACATCTGCAGGTTAGTTGAGTTTTTTCCCATAGCAGGTTCCCATTAAGGTAAAAATTGGCTCTGTCATGAAGAGGTCAAAGTATATGGACACCTTTTTGCGGGGCATTTGTTTACTTAAACCCATATATTTTAGCGGTAATGCATTTTTCTCTAGCAACCTTCCACGACAGCATGAGAGGTTGTCTCCACTCTCTAATGGGGGACAGGAAGCACAAAGAGGTTAAAAGGTCCCTCCCACCTCCCTCTCACCAGTGTCTTTCCTGTCCCCTATGGGGCATAGAAAGGTTAGGGGTATGCTGCGTGGCCGGCTGCTGCAGTTTACCTATTTTTTAATTCCGGGCAGTGGTGGTCGGTGGCTCTGCCTCGCCTCCTCCGTGCTGCTCCCATCTTCCTTGGAATTTGGGACCTTCCTGGCCCACCTGCGCCCCCTCTGGGGGTAAAGCGGGCCAGTGATCCCCGACCGGAGGCCTCCCACAGCTCTCCGGTTTCTCCTCCTTCTGTGCGCGCTGTCAGCGTCCTGGAAGTGTCGTCACTTCCAGGGTGGAACGCGGTGACTTTCCGGTCCGGCCTGTGGCGGCCCCTGGTGAGCCCGACAGCATGCAGAGCACCCCGGAAAGACCCTGAGCCTGCTCCGGACCCTGGGAGGGGGGGAATAAGGGAATGAGCCCTGAGGATGGGTTTAACCCTTCATAAACCCGCCGGAAGACGCCGACAGGTAAGACCAAATCCCCTGCCAGCCACAGTGATTGTTTAATGGGGTGGGTCCTGGTGGTGGCGGCCTGAGTGTAGGGGGGTACTAATTCTCAAATACTTCTCTCCTCTCTTGTAGGGAGACAAGTCTTCCCATAAAGGCACCACCAAAAAAGCAGTTAAATGCGCCATATGTAATATAAAGCTTCCCACAGCATGGAGAAGGAAATTGTGTCAGGCATGCACGGACGGAGTGGTCAGAGCCGAGCACTCCTCCTTGATTGACGAAATCCGAAGCTTGGTCAAACAAGAGGTTCAGACCTCCTTAGCCGCCTTTTCCCCTCCTCCCCCACCACCACCTCCTCCTTTAGTGGGCCATCTCCCTCAAAAAAGCAGAGGTTTCAGCCAGAGGACTCAGATTCTGAGTCAGAGCACTCATATGAAAATTGGATGTCCAAGTGGCAAGAGTAGTAAAAAAGACAGTTCTTCCCTTTGAAGATGCATCCCAACTTAATGATCCGATGGACTGTAAGATAGAGAGCCTTCTAAGGAAGGCCTGGGAGACCTCTGCCTTAAAGTCAGGCATTGCCTCCACATGTGTTTCTAGATCCCTCTTCCGGTGGCTCGAGGAGCTAGAGAATCATATTTCCCAAGGGACCTCAAGGGGTGAGCTTCTTGATTCCTTTCCCATGCTCCAGAAGGCTACGGGTTTCGTGGCGGATGCATCCATGTAGATAATCCGTACCTCTGCCAGGTCTCTAGTGCAGTCTAATTCTGCCAGGCAAGCTCTCTGGCTTAAAATGTGGAGTGGGGAAAGTCAAGCTCTGCTCCATCCCCTTCAAGGGTGAACATGTCTTTGGCACGGCTCTGGAAGAGATCCTTGAAAAGGCCACGGATAAGAAGAAAGCTCATCCTGAGAAAAAGACCCCCAGGAAGCGTTTTTTTAGAGCACCCCAGAGCCAGACGTCCCAGCCGAAAGGAAAGGGGAAGACAGGGAGATGGAGCTAAGCCAAGGAGAGAGGTAGGAATAACCTTGTCCCCCAGCAGCAGCAACAGCAGGAGAAACAATGACTCCGACCCGGTGGGGGCTCTCGAATGTCTTCCACACCTGGCAGTCGATCTTCAACTTCCTTTGGGTCCTCAGTGTTATCAAAGAGGGCCTTCTCCTAGAGTTCGAATCCTCCCCTCCCGGGGTCTGAGAGTAACCTCCCTACCATCTCGGGATGCTCAGACAACGCTAAAATCTGGCATACAGCTCTTCCTACAGTCAAACGCCATTTCCCAGGTCCCTGTGGAGGAACACGGAAAAGGTCATTATTCCAGGCTATTTCTAGTAAAAAAGCCCACAGGAGAGGTGAGGATAATAAACTTAAAAGCCCTCAACCGACACATTGCATACTGCAGATTCAAAATGGAGTCAGTAAAAGCTGCTATCCCCCTGATAGGCCCTCACTCCTTCATGGCAATCATAGACCTGAAGGATGCCTATTTCCATATTCCTATCCATCCTCACCACAGGAAATATCTGAGGTTTGCAGTTCGACAAGGTCTAGAAATCAAGCAATACCAATACGACGTGCTCCCCTTTGGCGTATCCTCTGCCCCACGTGTGTTTTCAAAAATAATGGCGGAAGCTGTGTCCCATATTCGGAGTCAAGGTATATGCATTGTACCTTACCTAGATGACCTATTGATAATAGGGGCTTCCTACCATGCCCTGGAGAACCAGGTAGCTCAGGCTCTAGATATTCTTCGATCCTTGGGATGGATCCCGAATATAAAAAAAATCCCTGATCCAACCCTCTCAGAGAAGATTGTTTGGGAGTCCTGTTAGATTCAATAAGACAGATGTCCTTCCTTCCGGATGATCATCAGATTTCTATAATTTCAAAAATCTTGGACTTCAGAAAACAGAAGTCCCTGACCCTCTGGTCAGCCATGTCAGTCCTAGGGTCAATGATGTTCTGCATTCAATCAGTGCCCTGGGTGCAGGTCCATTACAGAGTTCTTCAGTCCCACATCCTAAGAAGTTGGAACAGAAACCACCACTCTCTGAACAGAAGGGTTCTGACGCCAGGAAAAGTAAGAGCTTCCTTGGCCTGGTGGATAGACCACAAGAATCTGTGCCAAGGTGTGAGTTGGTCTGAGTTCCCCTTGGTCACAGTAACATCAGATGCCAGCAAAAAAGGCTGGGGAGCCATAATATCCCAGATCCCATTCCAGGGGTTATGGCATCAGGAAGTAAGTGCAAGATCTTCCAACTTCAGAGAGCTGAAAGCCGTGGAGGAGGCTCCCCTGACCACAAGGAACCTGGTCCAGGGTCATCATATCAAAGTTTTCTCTGACAATATGACGACAGTGGCACATCTCAAACACCAGGGGGCCACGAAGTTCAACAGCCTAAAATGCATTTCAGGACGAATATTTTCCTGGGTCGAAAGGCACCTCCTTTCATTAACAACAGTCCACCTGAAGGGGTCCTCCAATCTTCAGGCTGACTTTCTGAGTAGAAGATGTATTCAGCCCAGCGAGTGGAGTCTAAACAGAATAATTTTTCAGAAACTGGTGAGCAGGTGGGGCCTTCCAGAGGTCGATCTGCTAGCATCAGGCAAAAATTCTCAGGTAAAAAGCTGCTTCTCCCTGAACCCCAGGGACAGATCCCTGGGAGTACATGACTTTGCTTACAAGTGGAATTTCCTTCTGGCATATGCCTTTCCCCCAAATCCAATCCTGGCCGCGACTGAAAAAGATCAGAGAGGATCGAACTCCGACCATCTTGATGGCTCCGGTATGGCCAAAAATGAGCTGGTTTACCTTGATAACAGAGATCCAGATAGACGGGCCACTCCACTTACCCATAGAAGACGACCTCCTCCTACAGGGCCCCCTACACCACCTGAATCTTCGGGGATTGAAGCTAGCTGCCTGGTTACTGAGGCGCAGGTCCTAAGAGCTAAAGGTCTATCGGATGCAGTAATTGCGACCCTACAGAAATCAAGGAAGCCAGTCACCAATGCCATCTACAGTAAGGTGTGGAAAAAATTTTCATCATGGTGTCTTCCGAATCCTCCTGACCCAGCACATCCCAATATCTCTCGTATCCTGGATTTCTTAGAGGGGCTTGAGTTAGGCTTGAGGCCTTGCACCCTGAAGGGACAGGTTTCTGCTTTAAGCTCCATGTTTGACCGGGACTTAGCCAACCACCGTTGGATGAAGATGTTCATGACATCAGCCACCAGACTGCATCTGAAGAAGCAAGTTATCGTTTCCCCATGGGACCTGAATGTGGTGCTTACAGGGTTTACACAAGCTCCTCTCTTGTAAAGCTGCCTTCCTCATCGCAATAACCTCAGCAAGGCGTATAGGAGAAGGGCAGGCTCTTTCAGTTAGGGGACCCTACCTAACTATTAGGGATCATTCCTTAGTCCTCTGTCTTGATCCATCTTTCCTTCCAAAGATTGTGTACGATTTCCATAGATCACAAAATATTGTCCTCCCCTCATTCTGTCAAAACCCAGCAAACCCTAAAGAGGAGATGTTCCATAAGCTGGATGTGAGGCGTATAATTCTGCATTACCTGAGTTATACCAAACCCTGGAGAATAGACCAGAATCTGTTCATTCATCAGGTAGAAATAAGGGAGAGAAGGTGACAAAAAATACTATTGCGAACTGGATCAAGAAAGCAATTTCTGAAGCATATCTGGCATAGAACATGACACCCCCTGCAGGGATTAAAGCTCATTCAACTCGGTTTACTTCAGTTTCATGGGCTGACAGGGCAGGTGCATTCTCCGAGCATATCTGCAGGGCTGCAACTTGGTCTTCGTTGCATACTTTTACTAAACATTATAGGTAGGAACTTTTGTCCAACAGGGATTTAGTCTTTGGCCGAAAAGTACTTCAGGTCGTTGTCCCCCCCCCGCTAGTGCAGTATCGGCTGATATTCCTTCTATGCTGTTGTGGAAGGTTGCTAGAGAAAATAGAATTAGACTTACCGGTAATTCGGTTTCTAGAAACCTTCCACGACAGCACTATTTCCCTCCCTTTATTCTTGGACAAATTCTGAGAATCTTAAGGTAACTGGTGCTATGGTGTTAAGTTATAAGTCACTGGTGAGAGGGAGGTGGGAGGGATCATTTAATCTTTTAACCTCTTTGTGCTTCCTGTCCCCCATTAGGACGTGGAGACAACCTCCTGTGCTGTCGTGGAAGGTTTCTAGAAACCGAATTACTGGTAAGTCTAATTCTATTTTTAGTTTGCTTTAATTAAAATTTGGACCTTTTAGAATAAGTTACGGTAGCTGTAAATTTTGGCAAGTAAATGAGATTACAATTGTCCTAGCAGAAGGATTCAAGAATTATGAATTTATTAACCAGGGCTGTGGAGTCGTAGTCATGGAGTCTGAGTCAGTGTCCAATTTAGTGGAGTCGAAGTTGGTATAAAATGGACTGACTCCTAAAATATGTCATAAATTGGGTACAGTAGCTCATTGCAGTATGTCCTGTAAATTTTTTCATAAGAATTTGGGAAAGTTATGAGATGTCCTATAAATGTCTGTTCTATTCCTTTTTGATGCAGCAGCAAAAAAGGCAAATGCAATTCTAGGATGTATTAACAGAAGCATACAGTCTAGATCACGTGAAGTCATTATTTCCCTCTACTCCTCTTTGGTCAGACCTCATCTGGAATATTGTGTCCAGTTTTGGGCACCACATTTTAAAAAAGACATCAACAAACTGGAGCAAGTTCAGAAAAGAGCGACCAGAATGGTGACCGGTCTGCAAACCCTGTCTTATGAGGAAAGGTTGCAGGATTTGGGAATCTTTAGTTTGCAAAAGAGAAGACTGAGAGGAGACTTAATAGCTGTCTACAAATATCTAAAGGGCTGTCACATTGTAGAAGGATCAACTTTATTCTCATTTGCACAAGGAAAGACTAGAAGCAATGGGATGAAACTGAATGGGAGGAGACACAGATTAGATATTAGCAAAAACTTTTTGACAGAGTGATCAATGAGTGGAACAAGCTGCCACGAGAAGTGGTGAGTTCTCCTTCAATGGAAGTCTTCAAACAGAGGCTGGACAGACATCTGACTGGGATGATTTAGCGAATCCTGCTTTGAGCAGGGGGTTGGACCAGATGGCCCAGGAGGTCCCTTCCAACTCTACGATTCTATCTAAGGATCTCACGTTTTAGTTGAGATGAATCTGTGCTGCACTTTATGTACATGCTCAATAGTGAGGCAGTAGTGTGAAATTGAGGTCTGTGTCTGAAGTCAGGGAAATTGAGAAGTCAGAGGTTTGGCTTATCAATGCCAAAACCCTGGTATTAACCTTTTCAGCCCGCCAAGCCTGTTTTCACCTTCATGACCAAGCCAAATGTTACAATTTTGACCACTGGCAATTTATGGTGTAATAACTCTGAAATGCTTCAACCAATCTCACTGATTCGGAGACTGTTTTCCATGACTTATTGTACTTCATTGTAGTGGTAAAATTTGTTCGATATGACTTCCATTTATTTGTGAAAAAATTGGAAATTTGGCAATTTTCAAACTTAATTTTTATGCCCTTAAATCAGCGAGATTTGTCACACAAAATAGTTACTAAATGACATTTCCATGACGTCCACCTGACAGCACCATGGAGGACGTCCTCCTCCTCCTTACAGGGACAGGAAAAGCACACGAGAGGTTAAAAGGTCATGTCCCACCCCCTCTTCCTCAGTGTTTTTCCTGTCCCTGCATGGAGGGACACGCGAGAGACTGCGCTGAACTTACCGGAAGGGCTCAGGGGATCGTGCGGCCAGTCCAATCCTTCCCCTGTCAAGAGGTCCCGGGGCCGAAACTCTCCGAGGGGGAGTCCCTCTGCTCCAAAGGCCAGGAGCAGGACGACGCTCCTGGAGGGAGCCATTCCTCCCTATGGGAGGCTCTCTGCTCCAGGATTCACCGCCATAGCAGGCGATGGTCGGCTCCCCATTGGCGGCTGACTGAGTGGGCACCGGCAGGAGGATGGCGCGGTTGGCGCCGGGAGGAAGGAGCCGCGGCTCCAGCAGACCGCTATAACAGGCGGAGGTCGTTTCCCCGCAGGCGGCAGGCCGAGCGGGCACTGGCAGGAGGACGGCGCGGTCGGCGCCAGGAGGAAGGAGCGGCGGCTCCAACAGACCGCCACAGCAGGCGGGGTCGGCTCCCCGCAGGCGGCAGGCCGAGCGGGCATCGGCAGGAGGACGGCACGGTTTGCGCCGGGAAGAGAAAGGAGCGGTGGCTCCAACAGACCGCCATAGCAGGCGGAAGGTGGCTCCCCGTAAGCGGCTGGCTGAGCGGGCACTGGCAGCAGGAGCATAGCGCGGTCGCGCGCAGGTGCAGCCCGGGCAGGAAGTGGAGGAGGCGGCCTATCGCGAGAGTTCGCGCGTCACGTCCGGTGACGTCACACGCCAGCCTTGAATCCCAGCGCGCGCTCCTGAGGTCCACATCGCTCTGCAGAATCGTGCAGGATGGAAGGAAACGCTCCAGCAGGTGGAGGGGTAAGTGCGAAGGGCGCAGACCACCCTCCCCCAACCATCCCCGCAGCCCAGATCTGAGTAGGTGCCCCATTCTGTATTATTAGGAGAAGGGAACCCCGGCAGAATCCCCCTCTGGGGTGAAGGACCCGGCAAAAGCCACCTCCAAATCGGTCCGATGCCCTGTATGTAGGATAAAGCTGCCAGACACCTGTAACAAGACCCTATGCGGGCCCTGTACCTCAAGGGTCATAGGCGAGGGACAGCCATCCCTCCTTTCCAAAATGAGATCGCTGATAAGGGAGGAAGTTCAGGCCTCTACAGCCAGCCTTGCACGGCGTCAGTCCCCCAGCCCAGGGCCGAGTTGCAAGCGTCCAAGGTGGGAAGCAGACCCAGTTTCGGAAGCAAGCCCTAGTGAGGAGTCCGACTTCCGGGATTCAGATCAGGAGGAAGAAAGCGAGATCCTGGGGGATAGACAGGATCAGAGCAGGAAGTACCTGTTCAGACTGGAGGACACGGACGAGTTGGTCCAGGCAGTCAGAAATACTATGCAAATAGAGGAAGTCCCTAAACCACAGTCCAGACAGGACTTAATGTTTGGAGGACTGGTGGCCCGGAAACAGGTAGTGTTCCCTGTAAGTGAGCACATCAAGACAATGGTCCAGGAGGAGTGGAAAGAGGCAGAGCATCGGTTGATACTCTCCCGAGACTTTAAAAATAGACTGCCTTTTGATCCCGAGGAAACACGGGCATGGGAGGAAGTCCCTAAAATAGACGTTCCAGTCGCCAAGGTTACCAAGAAGACGGCCATCCCATTCGAGAACTCATCTGGTCTCCGAGACCCGATGGATAGGAAGGCGGACGTCTTGTTAAAGAGAACATGGGAGACATCGGCGGCTCTTATTAGGGCCAACATAGCAGCCACCTTGGTGGCCAGGTCTATGTTTTTGTGGATGGGGCAGTTGGAGGAACACCTAACCAACAAGACCCCTAGATCAGAGATCCTAGCATCTCTTCCTCTCATGAAATCGGCCACGGCGTTCCTGTCGGATACGTCGGCTGAGTCAGTGAGGTTTGCAGCCAGAAACAGCTCCCTCTCTAATGCGGCCCGAAGAGCAGTCTGGCTTAAATCCTGGTCGGGGGGATAACGCTTCTAAAACAAAGCTATGCGCCATCCCCTTCTCAGGCCTGAGGGTATTTGGTCCAGCCCTAGATAACATTCTAGAGCTAGTGTCCGATAAAAATAAGGGATTCCCGGAGGAAAAACCCAAACGGCCCCAGTCCTTTCGGAGAGGCCCCTTCGCTAGGAGACAGACTGACTTCAGGGGTCGGGCAAGGTCCAATAGAAGCGCCTATAGGAGCTCCTTCAGCCAAGGGGGAGGAACAAGGGTCCCCTCTTCAGATCAATATCTAGATCGAGGAGGCAATGACGCCATAGGTATTGGGGGGAGACTTCGCCACTTCGCAGCAAATTGGTCCCGAGTCACCCACAATCGCGGAAGGCTACAGTATAGAGCTTTATTCAGCTCACCCCACTGTCGTCCCGGAGGTCTCCGCAATGTGGACGGATCTACAGGACATGGTCAACTCAAAGGTCATAGTACCAGTTCCCCCGACGGAAAGAGGAAGAGGGCACTACTCTTCCCTGTTTTCGATCACAAAACCATCCGGCGAGGCCCGCACGATCATAAACTTGAAACCACTGAATGCCTGGGTCAGGTACAAGAGATTCCGGATGGAATCGATCCGATCTGCAATCCTCCTAATAGACGGGGACGCCGTCATGTACACCCTAGACCTAAAAAAGGCATACTACAAAGTCCCTATCCATCCCTCATCCCAGAGGCTACTAAGGTTTGCGGTCAGTTTACAAGCCCAGACCTGCCACTTCCAGTTCCAGTGTCTTCCATTTGGGTTGGCTTCAGCTCCCATAATCTTTACAAAGCTGGTGGTGGAGGTGGTGGCCTACCTGAGAGATCAGGGTATCATGATCATTCCATATCTAGACTACTTCCTACTGGTGGCAAGATCCAAAGAAGCGCTCATTCGAGACAGGAACCGAGCAACTACCGTAATGGAGTTCCTTGGCTGGGTGATCAATTGGGAGAAGTCGGACCTCAGGCCAGAGACCAGGAAAGTATTTCTCGGAGTCCTTCTAGACTCAGCCGACAGAATATCCTGGCTACCCGAGCGGAAGCAGAGGAGTATTCAGGCCAGAACCAGAGACTTGTTGAGGCATCAGTGCTCCATAAGAGAGGCAATGGAGGTCTTGGGCCTCATGACGGCCTGCATCCCGTGTGTCCATTGGGCCCAATTCCACTCGAGATCATTACAGAGAGAGATCCTCGCAAAGTGGGACAGAAGTCAGGCGTCGCTAGACAAACCCCTAAGTCTGCCAGAACGAGTAAAGGAGTCCCTTCGGTGGTGGACACAGTCCAGAAACCTTCGAGTGGGCGTACTATGGACAACCTCTCCATACGTGGTAGTCACCACAGACGCCAGTGCGTGGGGATGGGGAGCCCACATAGAAGGTAAGATCTTCCAAGGAAAATGGCCAGTAGACATCAGGACCAGATCCTCCAATTTCAGAGAGCTCTTCGCGGTCTGGGAAGCGTTGCGGCGAAACCAGGCGGTACTAAAGAATTGTCACGTTCGCATATTATCCGACAATATAATGGCAGTGGCATTCCTGAAGCACCAGGGAGGGCCCGGACATCAACCAATACAGGCCCTGGCGGGAAAAATATTCGCTTGGGCAGAACGAACAGTCCGATCAGTGACCGCAGTACACTTAGGTTTCCAGAACGAAGTAGCAGACTACTTGAGCAGACAACAGATCCACCCGACAGAGTGGGAACTGAACGTGGAAATCTTCGACCATCTTTGTCAGCGTTGGGGGATCCCCAGTATAGATCTTTTCGCAAGCCGAAAGAACTCGAAGGTCCCCAGATTCTACTCCCTGAATCTGACGGACCACCCGGAAGGCGTAGACGCCCTGAGTCAGACTTGGGGAGAATCCCTCTCTTATGCGTTCCCACCACTGGCTCTTATACCGGCAGTGCTCAGGAAGATATGCGAGGACCATGCAAGAGTGATGTTGATCGTTCCATACTGGCCAAAGAGAAACTGGTTTCCCCTTCTAGGAGCCATGGCAGTAGGAAATCCAGTCGAGCTACCCCTGTGGAAGGACATCATCCCCCAGAGCCCGATCCACCACCCGAACCCAGCAAGACTCCACCTATCGGCTTGGATCCTGAGAGGGACATCCTGAAGGCAGAGGGGTTGTCGGATCAGGTCATATCCACCCTACAGGCCAGTAGGAAACCGGTGACATCCGCAATCTATCGAAAGATATGGAAAAGATTCTGTCTGGAGGGTGGCAGGTCCGATCTCGTGGCAGGCACCCCTGACCTCCCTAGTATACTAAGTTTTTTGCAGGCAGGGTTTAATAAAGGCCTTAAGCCCAGCACTCTTAAAGTCCAGATTTCGGCCTTGAGCGCCTTCTTCGATTACCAGTTAGCTTCCCATCCCTGGGTAATAAGATTTATAAGAGCCACGCAGCACCTGCACCCCACGATTAGGCAGCTCACCCCGCCTTGGGACCTGGGCCTGGTACTCAGATTTCTCTGTACAGACCCCTACGCTCTCGGCGAGAAAATAACCATCTCTGCTCTCACTCGTAAAACGGCCTTCCTGGTAGCCATTACCACGGCCAAAAGAATAGGGGAGATCCAGGCCCTGTCCACTAAGGACCCATATCTCCAGATAAGAGATGACCATATAATCTTAAGGTTAGACCCGGCATTTACCCCAAAGGTAGCCTCTTCTAAAAGTTTAAACCAAGAGATAGTGTTACCATCTTTCTGTGATAATCCCCGTAATAAAAAGGAACAGCGTCTTCACTCACTGGATGTGAGGCGGGCAGTTCTAGACTATCTAGAGGCCACCAATAGCTGGCGCATCGACCCAAACCTGTTCATCCTTTTTGGGGGTAAAAATAAGGGGAAAAAGGCCTCTAAGGCGTCCATCGCTCGCTTGATTACCTCAGTAATCTTTGACGCCTACCAAGCTGAAGGCGCTAACCCGCCAGATTCCATAAAGGCCCACTCTACAAGGGCGGTATCGGCCTCATGGGCCGAACGGGCGGGGGCCTCGGTTGATCAAATCTGTAGAGCAGCAACCTGGGCCAATCTTAATACATTCTGCAAGCACTACAAGCTTGATGTGTTAGCTGGTCAGCAGACCGCATTTGGGAGAAAAGTTCTCCAGGCGGTAATCCCACCCTGAGGAGGTGCTTTGGTACTCTCCATGGTGCTGTCAGGTGGACGTCCTGGAAAATAGGTATTAGACCTACCGGTAATGATGTTTCCAGGAGTCCATCCTGACAGCACGGGTAGTTCCCTCCCTGTTATGTTATACTACGTTGTATTATGTTATGTCATATGCTGTGCTGTAATATGATTGTTTCATTAAACTGTTACTAGCATCATCCACCTTGTGGTACTTGTTAAATCACTGAGGGAGAGGGGGTGGGACATGACCTTTTAACCTCTCGTGTGCTTTTCCTGTCCCTGTAAGGAGGAGGAGGACGTCCTCCATGGTGCTGTCAGGATGGACTCCTGGAAACATCATTACCGGTAGGTCTAATACCTATTTTCCCACATGTCTACTTTATATCAGCATAATTTTTTAAGCATTTTTTTTTTTTGTTAGTAACTTAGAAGGTTTAAAAGTTGGCCAGCGATTTTCTCATTTTTCAAACAAAATTTACATAACCATTTTTTTAGGGACCACAGCACATTTGAAGTGAATTTGAGAGGCATATGTAACAGAAAATACCCCAGATTGACACAATTCTAAAAACTGCACCCCTCAAGGTGATCAAAACCACATTCAAGAAGTTTATTAACCCTTCATGTGCTTCACAAGAATTAATGGAATGTAAAAGAAATAAATGATCTTATATTTTTTTCATAAAAAGTTTACTTTGGACTCAAATTTTTTTATTTTCACAAGGGTAACAGGAGAAAATAGACCCCAAAAGTTGTTGCACATTCTCTCCTGAACATGCGGATATCCCACATATGTGGGGGAAACTACTGTTTTAGCACTCGAAAGGGAAGAAGCACAGCTAGACTTTTTGAATGCAAGATTGACTGGAATAGAGAGCGGACACCATGTCGCGTTTGGAGAGCTCCTGATGTGCCTAAACAGTGGAAACTCACTCACAAGTGACCCCATTTTGGAAACTAGACCCTTCACTGAACTTATGCTAGATGTATGTTGAGCGATTCATTTCAATCATGCGAGGAGAGCATCAACATCACGCTAGATACTCTTTCCCGCTTAGGGTGGTTGGTCAACCTGAAGAAATTATCCCCTGTTCCAGCCCAGAGGATTTACTTTTTAAGGATGATCTTCGACACCTCCCGAGGGTTGGTAATTCTCCCTCGGGACAAGGCCCTAGCTCTCCGGCAGGGAGTCCGGGCACTTCGCCAACCAGTCCCTCATACCATCCGTTTTTGCATGAGGGTCTTAGGGAAAAAAGGTGGCAGCAATGAAAGCAATTCCGTTTGCCTAGCTCCATTTTCACCCCCTGCAGCACGCCCTCTTGGCATCCTGGGACAAGAACCCATTTACTCTCGACTGCCGGTGCCATTTTTCAGCGAAGGTCAGACATGCACTCAAGTGGTGGACAATCAGTTCCTCCCTTCTCCCGGACCATTAGCTGGTGGTCACAACCGATGCCAGCTGGGGAGCGGTTTTTCATCATCATACGACCCAGGGACGTTGGTTGCCGAGGGAAGCACGCCTCCCGATCAACTTGCTAGAGATACGAATGGTCCGGCTGACTTTTCAGCATTTCCATCATCTTCTAGCAGGCCGCCCCATCCAAATCCAATCACAGTGCCACGGCCATGGCTTACATAAATCATCAGGGGGGCACCCGCAGCAAGGCGGCCATGCACGAGGTGTGGCACGCTCTCCGCTGGGCCGAGAGAAACCACTCTGTAATCTCGGTGGTCCACATGCCGGGCGTAGAGAACTGGGCGGCAGACTTCCTCAGTCGGCAGGGTCTTGCGTCCGGGGAATGGTCACTAAACCCCGAGGTCTTCCGGCAGAGTTGCCAATGTTGGGTATGCCAGATGTGGACCTGATGGCCTCCAGAGTGAATGCCAAGGTGCCTGCATTTGTCGCTCATTCCCGGGACCCGCAAGTGATCGCTGTTGATGCGTTAGTTTTGCCTTAGAACCAGTTTCGCCTTCCGTACCCATTTCCCCCGCTGCCGCTACATCCGAGGGTCATCAGGAAGGTCAAGGCAGAGGGGGGTTCCAGTAATTCTGTTTGCCCCAGATTGGCCTCATTGAGCATGGTACGCAGATTTTATACGGTTACTCAGCGACGTCCCCTGGCGACTGCCAGAGCGCCCAGACGCGCTTTACCAGGGCCTGATCTACCACCCGAACTCAGGGGCCCTGTGTTTGATGGCTTGGCCGTTGAATCTTGGATCCTGACCCAGGCTGGGTTCGGCTGCAGTGTGGTAGCTACAATGGTTAGCGCCCGGAATCCCGCCTCAGCACGTATTTACCACCACACCTGGAAGATTTTCTTCACATAGTGCAAGGACTGCGGTTGTTCTCCACTGAGGTTCTCTATTCCCAACAGTTTAGCCTTTCTCCAGTCTGGCCTAGACTCAGGTTTAGCCCCAGGTTTCCCTCAGGAGACAGATATTGGCCTTATCTGTCGTGTTCCAGCTCAGGATTGCTACCAATCTGCAGGTAAAGACCTTCATACAGGGGATCTCCCACTTGGTAACTCCGTATAGGGCCCCTCTCGATGCCTGGGACCTTAACCTGGTCCTAAGCGTTCTGCTGGAAGCTCCATTTGAACCACTACAGGATGTCCCTTTGTCATGCCTTTCCTGGATGGTAGTGTTCCTCATAGCTATAACATCAATCAGGCGGGTCTCGGAGCTGGCATCTCTATCCTGTCGAGCTCCGTTTCTGATTTTCCACAAGGATAAGGTGGTTTTCAGACCAGCTCCTCATTTTTTGCCGAAGGTCTTTTCCTCATTTCAGATTAATAAGGATATTGTCTTGCCCTCTTTTTGTCCAGCATCGGTACACCATGTGGAAAAGGCTCTTCATACGTTGGACCTGGTAAGAGCTCTCAGGAGGTACGTGTCGGCACCCTTTCGTCAGTCAGACATGCTGTTCGTGCTCCCCGACGGTCGCAGGAAGGGACTCTCTGCTTCAAGATCGACCATAGCCAGGTGGATTTGTTTGACTATTCAGGAGTCTTACTGCGTCAGAGGTGCACCGGTTCCAGCAGGGATTAGAGCACAGTCTACTCGGGTGGTGGGCGCCTCTTGGGCTTTTTGGCACCAGGCATCGGCGGAACAGATTTGCAAGGTGGCAACCTGGTCCAGTCTGCACACATTCTCCAAGCACTACAATATCCATACTCGGGGTTCAGCGGACGCAATCCTGGGTAGAAGCATTCTCCAAGCAGCGGTGGCGCACCTTTTGACAGGAGGTGCGTGTAGCTTGAACCGGTGAGTCGACTTCCTGCCCAGGGACTGCTTTAGGACGTCCCACAGTCCTGTGTCCCCCAATGAGGCGAAGGAGAAACAGGGATTTTTGTGGTACTCACCATAAAATCGTTTTTCTCCAAGACCCTCATTGGGGGACACAGCACCCACCCTGTTAGCCAATTGGCTTTTTTTTTTGTTTACTAATATTTATTTTGTTAGTAGGTGGGTTTTCTAGACATGTTACCTGCATTAAGGTTGATTTTTGTCGTCTTGTTGATCTACTGCTTTTGCACCAAACTGGTTTTCTCCTGCAATTGGGGCTAGGGTGTATACGGCGGAGGAGGAGCTAACCTTTTTTTCATTCACTTAGTGTCAGCCTCCTGGCGGCAGTAGCATACACCCACAGTCCTGTGTCTGCCAATGAGCGTCTCGGAGTAAAGGATTTTACGGTGAGTACCACAAATATCCCTGTTTCAAGATTTCCCATCCTTCATGGACATTTTTGTTCTTAAGGATATCCAGCCATTGGATCCCTCCAATTCTCTTTCTGAATCCCTTAAAATCTGCCTTTCTGAAATCTAACCTTGTAGTCTGTCTTCACTGGTTTTCCTCCTCTAGTTATCCAAAATTCTAAAATAGCATGGTCACTACCTCCTAGGGTCCCAGCCATTCTTACCTCCTCAACCATTTCCTCCCTGTTTATAAAAATTAGATCCAAGGTAGCACATCCCCTTGCGTTCTACCTTACCTTTTGGAAGATAAAGTTGTTAGCAAGAGAGGATAAGAATTTGCTTGACCTGTTAGTTTTGCCTGAGAGAGATTCCCAACAAATGTCTGGATAGTTGAAATCTCTCATGACCACTATGTCATATTTTTTGGAGAACTTGGCCATTTGATGCATAAAGAGTTCATCCATATCTTCAGCTTGCACAGGTGGCCTGTAGTAAATGCCTACAATGGTGTCCTTTCCTTTGTTCTCCTCTTGTATTCTTACCAAGTTTCCACTGAACTCCCAGTCTCTGAAGCTTCAAACTCTGTGCTGATATAGGCTTTTCTAACATAAAATGCGACACCTCCTCCTCGTTTATCAAGTCTGTTTCTTGCAAATAAGTTGTATCCTTCTAGCCTTGTATTGTAGCCTTGTATTCCAATCATGTGTATCGTCCCTCCATGTTTCAGTGATTCCAATGACATCATAATTCTTCTCCTGTGTTAGTAGTTCCAATTCTCCTTGTTTGGTGCCTTTGTGAATTTGTATAGAAACATTTTAGTTTGTGATTGGTATATCTTCCGCCAATATTTTTATTATTTAGATTTTTTTTTTGTCTTTATTTGACGTTATTTTCCTCCTGCTGTGCAGATTTTCCTAGAATAGTTTGTGGACTCCATATACAGAGCCCCCAAGTGCTAGAAGAGCAGAATGCCCCCCTCAAATGACCTCATTTTGGAAATTACACCTCTTTGGGATTTCATCTAAAAGTGTAATGATGATTTCAGTTCATTGGTGCTTTCCAGAAACAAGCAGCTGTGGATTTTGCTGAGTAAAAATTGCACATCTGCTATTGTAGTGCCCTGTACGTTATTCCCAGCTAATGCTTCTGGAGATGAGCACCGTTAAATTAAGCTGGCTCTCATCACTACAAAAATGCCAAACATATGGATGCAAACTGTGGTTTAGACACACTGTGGGACACAGAAGGGAAGGGGCATTTGGATTTCAGAGCTCAGTACTGCTGGATTTCTTTTGGAAGGTGAGGAGCCATAATGCTTTTCCAGAGCCTTTGTACTACCAGTATTGTGGAAGACCCATACATTTCTGTTAACAAATGACTGACCTGAGTGGGGAATCTTTCATCGGGGTTCCGTCTGAATTATTTATTTCAGAGATTTTCACGATTACAGCAGTACCAGATTTATAAAGTTGTTTTTTTTGGCTGCTGTCACACACTAAAATACTTTTTTTTTTTTTTTTTTTTTTTCTATCTCCATATTTTGAGAACTACAATTTTTTCCATATTTTGACAGACAGATTCATGTAATTAATTTTTTGGTGGATGTGTTGATGTTTTTATTGGCATTTTTTTTTGTGCAGATGACCTTTCTTGATCGCTTTCTATTCCGATTTTTGGGAGGCAGAATGAACAAAAACCAGCAATATAGGAATTGTTTTTTATGCTTTTCCTCGTGTGGTAAAATTGATAAGGCAGCTTTATTCTTCGGGTCATTACAATTACAGTGAAACCACATTTATATTTTTTATGTTTTGGTGTTTTTACATAATAAGTTTTATAGGAAAAATTACTTTTGCATCACCTCATTCTGAGGCCTATTATGTTTTTATTTCTCCACTGATGGATCTGTATGGTGGCTTGATTTTTTGCAGGACAAGATGACGTTTTCAGCGGTACAATTTACCGTATATAAGCCGAGATTTTCAGCCCATTTTTTTGGGGCTGAAAGTCCCCCTCTCGGCTTATACACGAGTCATATTCCTGGGTGGTCGGCGGGGAGGGGGCGCAGGGGTGTCAGATGATCCTTACCCTCCTGGCGTGGTTTCTGCAGCCCCCCCCGCTTCTCCACTGTCTCCCTTCCTGCCTTCAGCGGTCACGTCGAACCGCTCATTAATCTCCATGAATATGCGCATATCCATGAGTGTAATGAGCGGTATCACGTGACTGCTGAAGGCAGGCAGGGAGACCTTGGAGAAGCGGGGCTGCAGAGGCCGCGCCAGGAGGGGGTAAGTATAGCGATATTCACCTGTCCGGGGTCCATCGCTGCTCACTGCGCCCTCTGCTGGCTGAACAGTCACTGACACAGGAAGCTGCAGACAGCTGTGAGCAGCGATGGACCCCGGATAGGTGAATATCTCAGGTGCCGGGTCCTGAGCAGGAGAGGTGATTATGGTATTTTTTTTTTTGCAGCAGCAGCATATTCTATGGAGCAGCATATTGGGGCATATTCTATGGAGCAGCATATTGGGGCATATTCTATGGAGCAGCATATTGGGGCATATTCTATGGAGCAGCATATGGGGGCATATTCTATGGAGCAGCATATGGGGGCATATTCTATGGAGCAGCATATGGGGTCATATTCTATGGAGCAGCATATGGGGGCATATTCTGTGGGGCAGCATATGGGGGCATATTCTATGGGGCAGCATATGGGGGACATAGTCTATGGGGAAGCATATGGGGGACATAGTCTATGGGGAAGCATATGGGGGACATAGTCTATGGGGAAGCATATGGGGGACATAGTCTATGGGGAAGCATATGGGGGCATAGTCTATGGGGAAGCATATGGGGGCATAGTCTATGGGGAAGCATATGGGGGCATAATCTATGGAGCATCTTATTGGGGGCATAATCTATGGAGCATCTTATGGGGGCGTAATCTATGGAGAATCTTATGGGGCCATAACCTTTATGGAGCATTATATGGGGCATATTATTCTATGGAGCATCTTATGGTGGCATTATTAACCTTTGTGCAGCATTATATGGGGTGCATTTTTGTATGGAGCATCTTATGGGGCTCATGATTCAATATGGATATTCAAAAACATTTAACCTACTGATGACTCAATCAATTTTACTTATATTGGTATCTATTTTATTCTCTAGTCACCTTCCACGACAGCTACATCGGAGGATGTCTTCCCCGCCCTAATAGGGGACAGGAACAGGTTAAATACCCCTCCCCTTCCTGCAACCACCAGTGTTTTCCTGTCCCCTATGGGGCATGAAGAGGTCTACGATGGTGCTGCCGTGGCCGGCGATCGGGAGAACCCCCACGCCCAGTATCAGCTGGGATACCTGTCAGATGCCGGGCAGCCGAGGTCGGGGGCCTTGCTCTCCTCCTCCGGTGGCTGCTCCCGTCTCCGCCTGCATGGTGGGACTCGGGACTCTCCCGCCTCTCCTGCGCCTCCTTCGGGGGTAAAGCGAGGCGGTGATGTGCGCGCTGGGGTCCTCCAGATAGCTCCCCGGCTTCCTCCTCCTCCGTGCTGCTGGTTCCCGGGGGCTCACGCTGGCCGGGGATGGCGTTCCTCCACTTCGGGCGTTACTTGGCTTTCCACTGGGGCACGTGTCGCTTAGGGGTGCGCGTCACTTCCGGTCTGTCCCTATGCGTTCCTTGGGGGGTGCGTTACTCCTGGGACGGCAGTCACATTCTGGGGCGTCCTCATGTGGTTCCCCCCATTGGGCCAAAGGGAGGAGGAGGTGCACAAACAACGCTGGACCCTCGATCTTTCAAGGTCTGGGTGAGGAGATCACCAGGTAAGATCTGTCTGACACTGACTGAAGACGGCATGGACGGTGACAAGCCCTCTCTGTGTCGGCAGAGCCCAGTGTACCCCCTCCTACTGTAAGTAGCAGGTGTCGGCCCTGGCTATCCAGCATTATTTACTAAAATGGCGTAGCATACCTCTCCCTCTCTAATATGGGGAGAAAAGGTCTCTGACCCTATCAGACCAGCCACAATTGCAAAGTGTGTGCTGCCAGACTCCCTTGACATACGGGGAAAGCTCTGAACGTCCTGTATGGAGAGGTCCTTCGCGCTGAGCAGCCCTCTCTCCTGGATAGCATCAAATCCCTCATAATACAGGAGGTTCACTCCTCCATGGCTCCCTTCTCCCAGAGCACCTCCCTCTAGGAGGAGGAAGAAAGCTATGATAGAATCTGACTCAGATGAATTCTGTCCTCGGATTCAGAGGACGCTCGGGAGATTGAGGATTCCTCTTCCACGTCCACCCCTAAAACCATGGAACAAGAAATATCACTTGGTTCCGAGAATGTGGGTGAACTAATCAGTATAGTTAAAAGCACCATAGGGGTGGAGGAGGAAGGAGTTAAATACACGGTACAGGACGAGATGTTGGGCTGAAGCCCAAAGAAGGTGTCCTGTACACGAGAACATACAGAATCTGATCCTCCATAAAAGGAGGCCTCCATATAAAAAAAAAAAAGCCTATCCTTTTGAGGGCTCCTCCCAGCTCAAAGATCCAGTGGATCGAGAAAAAATATATATATATTTGAGAGCTTATCAAGGAAGTCCTGGGACACCTCTACAAATCTGCTAGAAGCTAATATGGCTTTCACATGCCCTGTCTCTGTGATTACGCATACGCACAGACTCAGGGCACCTTCGGGGGAAAGATACCGGACGCCCTACCCCTACTGCAGAAAGCAACGAGGTTCCTAGCCGATGCTTCCGCTTTCGGTCGCTAGGCATCTTGAGACCAGGCTGGGACCAGGAAGACCAGCATGTAATTCGCAGGTCTTGGGTAATTTTTTAATGCATCGGCTCTTCTAGGCTGAGCGTGACTGCTCTCACCAGGTCCGGGTAGCCGCAAAAGCGGACGTCCTTTCTAACTCCTCTATAGGAGTGCCCTGGTTAAAATCCTAAGGGAGGCGACTTATCTCCAAATGGTGCGCCATCCCCTTCCAGGGCCACTATGGGTTCAAGCCTGTCCTGGATAACATCCTGGACACAGCTTCGGACAAAAGGATCTCTTCCGAAACATAGAAATCCTTGGAGACGGATTTTTCGTCCCTCCCGTGACCAAACCTCTGTCACCAGCTAATCTAAGCTGAATTTGCATGCCCTCATCAGATCACAGCTGCTAAGCAGCTTGAGGCTGGGCCAGTACGAGAGACTGGCTGGGAATCCCTGGTCCTGTTGACATACTCAGGAAGAGTATAGGGGGTCAAGGGCAGGAACATCCTTATCCCTAACCATCAACAGACCCCAGATAAGCAGTGACGCCCGGTTGGGGGTCGTCTCTCGCTCTTTTTTTACCCGCTGGCAGTCCATCTCCACAAATCAGTGGGTCCATCGTACCATATGAGATGGACTAAAAAATTTGGGTTCGAGAGACCTTCCCCGTAATGCTTGTGGGTAACCTCCCTACAGCCTCCACTCCTTCAGGGCTCCTTACCAAAGATCTGCTCCGGTAGAACGCGCGGGTGCCAAAACGGGAGATGGACATGGCCATTACGCACGTCCCTTCCTGGTGAGGAAGCCATCAGAGAAGAACCGAATCATCATAAACCTGAAGCCATTAAACGAATTGGTCCGATACAGGCAATTCAAAATGGAGTCAATCGGGGCAGTCCCGCTCAAAGGACAGAGCTGGGTAATGGCATCGGTAGAGCTGAAGGGTGCATATTACTATGTGCCAATCCATCCGACCACGTATCTCTCCAAGATCATGGCAGAAGCAGTGATTTTCATCCGGCACCAGGGGATAGGCATTATCCCATATCTGGACGACTTCTTCTCTATACCATCTATCTCATGTCAGAAGATGGACGTAGGAAAGACCCCGGGGATATTAAGATCCCTGGGTTTGGTACCGAACCTGGTCTATCCCTCCACGAGAAGGAAGCTTCTGGGAGTTCTCTCGGACTCAAGGGGAAAGACATCCTTCCTACCTATGGTTTGTCAGGTCGACTTTGTCCACCCAGGACCTGGTTCAGGACTAGCGGGCACTAACCCTCAGAGTCAATGTATGCTCTAGGATCTCGGACCACATGCACCCAGGCAGTTTCTTGGGCTCAGGCCCACAAAGCCACGTACTTTTACATTCCAGGATCCGCCTGGCCTATGCGGCTACAAATTCCATTGTCCTGAAGGATTCCCCCTCCCTTATCAGGTTAAACTGGCCCTGAGGTGGTGGTTGAACTACCGAAATCTTCAGAAGGGAGTCAGCCGGATTCAGCTTCCCCTGAAAATACTCCGCTCAGATGCCAGCCAATGAGGCTGGGGCGCAGTAGTAGAGAGATCCTATTTTCAGGGGCGATGGCTGCCGAGCATCAGCACCAGTTCCTCAAATCTGAGAGAACTGAAGGCGGTAGGGAAAGCGGTAAAAGACGTCATTATCGCTAATCCAAAATCGCCACGTCTGCATCTGCTTGGACAACATGACCACAGTGGCCTATCTCCAGCCAAGGGGGTGCGAAGTACGCCGGCCTGAAGGCAATAGCAGCAAGGATCTTCTCCTGGTCAGTGCATCTGAAAGGATCAGACAACACCCAGGCAGATTTCCTCAGTCGAGAAGACGTTCATCCGGAGGACTGGCGCCTGGACCAGACGGTATTCGTGTCCCTAGCCTCAAGATGGGGCGGAGGTGGACCTAGTCGCCAACAGGCAAAATGCGAAGACGGGTACTCATCTCCCTCAACCACATTGACGGAATGTAAGGAATAGGTGCCCTTCACCCAATGGTGGGATTCCAACCTCGCATATACCTGCCCACCCATACTGATGCGGGCAAAAATAAAAAAAATTAAAAAAACATCTCAGGAAATCCAAACGGACTGACTTCCCACAATACTAATCACCCCGCTGTGGCCCGGAAGAAGTGGTACAGTGCCCTACCTGCCATGGCCCAGGAAGGTCCTGGCTTCTGCCCCAAAAAGGGCGACCGCCTTCACCAAGGTCCTCTGCTACACCCGGATGTAGGCAAAGGGAACCTGGCAGCATGGTTATTGAGGCCGAATTCCTAAGAGCCAAATGGCTCTCGGATAGGGTAATCCATACCCTTCAGGAAAGCCAAAAACCAATAACCAAGGCCATCTATGCCAAGGTCTGGGAAAGGTTTATGCCCTGGTGCTCTCCAGGCACCCCTGATCCCTTCCATCTCAGTGCAGCACAGACCCTAGACGTTTACAAAAGGTCTGGAACAGACCCTTATCCCCAGCACACTAAAGGTATCAATATCAGTTCTTGGCACCTTTTTTGATCTTGACCTAGCCAGCCACCGCTGGATCCTACGGTTTATGGCTTCGGCAGCCGGGATTCGTCCTATACTCCGCAGTCAGGGGCCTCCTTGGGATCTACAACACCGTGCTCAAACCTAAGATCCATTTGAGCCTCTAGATTCCTTGACCACGGAAACCTAACCCTTTAACCGTCCTCTTAGTCGCAATTACTGCGGCTAGACGTATAGGAGAATTGCAGGCCCTGTCATTTCAAGAAGCTTACCTTGCAATCATTACAGATATTATCTTGAGATTAGATCACGCCTTTCTACTCAAAATTTCATAGGGATCAGGACATTGTACTGTCCTCATTCGACCAAAGCTCTTCCCACCCTAAGGTCCTGTCTACCGACAATAGAGTGAAGCCTAGCGGATTCACCAGAATTTATTGATCCAGTTCTCAGGACGAAATAAGGCAGGAAGGCGTCAACACGATCGCGAATTGGATCACACAATCTATCTGCCTGACTTACGCATCACAGAAGCTGGCTCCACTCGCCTCACTGAGGGCACATTCTACCCATGCGATGGCAACATAATGAGCAAAAATTGAATGCTTCGTCAGAGCGGATATGTAGAACCGCCCCTGGTTGTCCATCTGCACGTTAACCAGGCGTTACAGGCTAAATTTCAATGGGGATTTAACATTTGGCAGACGAGTGCTGCAGGCCTTGATTCCCCCCTAGAGAAATTAGCTGTTGGTATTACTCCGATGTAGCTGTCGTGGAAGGTGACTAGAGAAAATAGAATTAGACTTACCGGTAATTCGGTTTCTAGGAACCTTCCACGACAGCACTAATTTCCCTCCCTATCTGATATTCTTATTGGATGATTCCTGCACTTTGGTGGTAGCTATTCATACTGGTGTCCACGAAAACACTGGTGGTTGCAGGAAGGGGAGGGGTTTTTAACCTCTTCCTGTCCCCTATTAGGGCGGGGAAGACATCCTCCGATGTAGCTGATGTAGCTGTCGTGGAAGGTTCCTAGAAACCGAATTACCGGTAAGTCTAATTCTATTATTTTTGAAATTTACCAGTAGCTGCTGCATTTTCCACCCTGACCCTAGGCTTATACACGAGTCAATAAGTTTTTCCGTTTTTTTGTGGCAAAATTAGGGGGATCAGCTTATACACGAGTATATACGGTATATTAGACTTTTTGATCACATTTTATTTTACTATTTGTTTGGCGATATGATGAAAAAGCAAAAAAAATTTTTACGTTGTAAACTAAAGCAGTTATCTAGTGGGACAGTTTTAGAAGTCAAGTTGTTCCGTTTGCTATATCAAATGTGTACTTTTTTTGTGAATATATTTTTTTATGGGTACAATATATTCTTTCTTTATTTATTTTGTGATTATTTTATTTCCTTTTTTTTTTTTTTTTAATTAGGCTGGGTTCCCATTGCATTTGTGCCATGCGTTTAACACATCAGTTACAAAGCAGCACTAACGCTATGTAACGGATGCGTTAACGCACCCATTGGCCAACATTATAGTATCGCGTCCTAACGCATATCAAATTCGGCATGCGTTAGCGATGATGTGTTACTTTGTGACACACCCTCGAACATGTTCTGCCGCATTTGAGGCTGCGTTAGGTCCGGTAACGCATGTTAACTAAATGCTACCATGCATTAGCGCTAACACCTAAAATGATGCCAAAAAGGACATCAGCGTTAGCGCATCCGTTTAACGGATCCGTTGAACGGATGCCACTAACGCAATGGGAACCTAGCCTTAGTCCCACTATGAGACTTTCACTTTTTGCTGTCTGATCGCAGTTATAAAGCTCACGCATTGCTATGCTTTATAACTTGTCAATGCTACAGACACAAGCTTGTTGGACCATGCACTGCGCATGGTCAAACAAACTTGCTAGTGCCTGGTGACTAGAGTTGAGCGAATATGATCGGGTCCATGCATATTCGGCAAGCTATAGTGCTTACCGAATAAGCTGCCGAGGGATCCCAGATACATGGAGCGCGCCTGCTGATTAGCTGATGGGCGCTGCAGCTGCATGTGTCACTGTTGTGTCAATGTCACAACACATGCATGGCTCTCCATGTATCTGGGTTCCCTCTGCAGCTTATTCAGTAAGCGCTATAGCTTGCAGAATAAGCAGGGACCCGATCATATTCGCTCTACCGACTGGTAACCCAAATGTGGCAATGACTATGTCTGTCACTGTGGCAACGATCAGCCATTCGAGATGACGTCACAGGGGGTGCCGATTGGAAGGTAGATATCAATCACAACGGTTAAGAGAGTTAAACTGCCGGGAGTGGTCCATTCACAGCTCCTGGCAGCGAAGGGCCGGTGTCAGTTGTAATGTTAGCTGAAAACCCTGGGGTGATCACATGTGCGCAGCCTTTGTGCGCTCTAAATCTTGAATACAGGGCATGGAGGGCACCATCAAATTAGAGTAAACAATGGGATGCACACCTGGACTATGTCAAAAATTTGTGTAAGAACAAGAGAGAAAAAGAGACATACTACACACCAGGATTGTAGTATGTCTCTCTTTCTCGTTCTTGTGCGCTCTAAATCATCTCGACGTATCCATACGTCCAAGGTCTATCGGTAAGTACCTATCAATCTGAACGTAGATGTGCCCCCAAGGTCATAAAGAGGTTAAATGAAATTTGTCAGCAGGTTTCTGCTGTGTAATTTGAGCGCAAACATGGTGTAGAGCAGACCAACAGAGACCAGAGCCGGGCACATGGGAAATGGAAGCAAGATGATGATTGTGGTTTTTTAAAAAAAAAATATATATACAGTTTTATGACCGAAAGTGTTGGCACAATTGAAATTGTTCCAGAAAATGAAGCATTTCTCCCAGAAAATTATTGCAGTTGCACATGTTTTGTTATATACATGTTTATTTCCTTTTGTGTCTATTGGAGCTACACGAAAAAAGCAAATTGGACATAATTTCACACACAACCCCAAAAATGGGGCCAACAAACTTGTTTGCACCTTTCCAAAAATGTGGGTAATCAACTTTGTTTCAAGCATGTGATGCTTGTTCAAACTCCCCTATGGCAAGTAACAGGTGTGGGCAATATGAAAATCATACCTGAAACCAGATAAAAAGGTGAGAGGTTGACTCAGTCTTTGCATATTGTGTGCCGCACTAAGCATGGGGAAGAGAAAGAGAGGAGAACTGACTGATGATTTGAGATGCAAAATTGTTCAAAAGTGTCTACAATCTGAAGGTTAAACTTCCATCTCCAGAGATCTTGATGTTCTTTTGTTCACGGTGTGCAACATAAATCAACACATTTACAACTCATGGCAGCTAACCTCCCTGTATGTGGACAGCAGAAAAAATTGATGAAAGGTTGCATTGCAGGATGGTTGATAAGCTGCCCAAACAAGTTTCAAATTCGAGCTGTTCTGCTCAGGCTGAGGGTGCATCAGTATCAGCGCAAACTATTCGGCAACATTTTGAATTAAATGAAACGCTATGGCTGGAGACCCAGGAGAACCCCACTGCTGACACAGAGACCTAAAAAAAAGCTAGACTGCAGTTTGCCAAAATGTACATGAGTCAGGCTGTTTTCACATTAGCGCTTTTGTGCGCAGCGCATCGTGCGCACCCGTTTAACATGACGTGCGCATGGTCTTGCGCACACTTGCGATTTCGTGCGCATGTGTTTTTTTGTCTTGCACGCCAGACGCAACATGTTGCATTTTTTGGTCCGCCCTGTCTCGTCAAAAAAACGCATGCGCACGCTTGCGCACGGAATGCGCAAAAACAACACATTGAAGTCTATGGGAACGCATGCGTGCGCATGGTGTTGCGCACGCTTGCGGTTTTTTGCGCATGCGTTTTTGAGGTAAAAAAGTCTGGAATGTGGTCTAGACAATGGAAAATGTCACACCTAAAAACGCATGCGCATAAAAAACGCAAACGCATGCAAAACGCAAGCAACGCTAAAAACCGCGCGTTTGTTTTGCGTTTTTCTTTACGTTTTTTATGCGCACAATGCGCTGCGCAAAAAAAGCTAATGTGAAACTGGCCTAAGCCAAAATCCTTCTGGGGAAAGCATCTTGCTAACAGATGAAACCATGATGGAGCTGTTTGGTAAAGTACATCATTCTACTCTTTACAGAAAACTTGTACCTCCTGTCAAATATTGTGAAGGTTCAAAGATGTTTTGGGGTTGTTTTGCTGTCTCTAGCACTGGATGTCTTGACACTGAAAGGCATCATGAAATCTAAAGATTACCAAAGGATTTTCGGCCGCAATGTAGTGCCCAGTGTCTAAAAGCTGGGTTTGCATACTATGACCCCAAACATACTTAAAGATCCACCCAGAAATGGATGGAAACAAAGCGCTGGAGAGTTCTGAAGTGGCCATCAATGAGTCTGGATCTAAATGCTATTGAATACCCATGGATAAATCTTAAAATTGCTGTTGGGGGAAGGCACCCTTCAAATATGAGAGATCTGGAGCAGTTTGCAAAAGAGGAGTGGTCTGACTTTGTGTGTGTGTTTTTAGGTTGTGTCTGTATATAGGGTGGACTGTGTGGGGGTTCATAATGTATGTAGGAAGGCCTGTGTGTGGAAAATACTGTATAAAGGGAGCTGTGGGTGGACTTGTATAGGGGGAGAGCAGCAGATTTTATTATGCTCAATATTAAATGATGTTATATAATTATAATACATATGTTAATATTTATATTGAGCAGAATTAATTTCAGCTTATTTGTTTGGCCCTCCACCAACAGTCACGGTCCGTAATGTGGCCCCTCGGGAAAATTAATAGCCCACCCTTGATGTAAGGGAAGAGACCCTGATTACATGTTTTGCTTTTCCAATAAAGTCAATGTTTTATCACTAGTAAGACTAGTTGACTTGTGCCTCTTGGTCCGACTACACCACTCACCTCTGATTTCACATTAGATTATCAGCTTTCTGTCAACGTACAGTATACACAGAAAGCTGCCAATCAGTTGTTTGGATGAGGTTACATACAGTAGGACACAGCAGTCTGAGCTCTGCTAGTTCTACGTCTCATTGTATCAACTGCTGCACCAAGTAAAGTGATAAACCGCTGGAATCCGGGTCTCTTCCCTTACCCCTACACCATTCTACTGCCGGATTAGGCCTGTTTCACACTTCCGTTTTTGACAATCAGTTGCAAAAAAAGATCCGCCATTTTTTTTGGCGGATCCGTTTTTTTCCCCATTGACTTGGATTACCGGTGGATCTTGACGGATGGCCATCCGTTGGATCCGTTTTTTTGCGGATCCGTTAATTTTTTTGCATCCGCCGAGATGCCTGGGCGGACCATGTAACGTTTTTTTTACTGCAGGATCCGCATTTTTATACAGCGCATGCCCGGAGGAATGAAGTCAGGAGGAAATTTAACCCTGAAATCATTTCTGGGGGACAGAGGAAAAAATTCATTCTCTCTCGAAGTGTGAAACAGGCCTTACATACAAAAAACTGGTGTCGGATCTTTGAAAGTGGCCCTTTTATTTATTTATTTTATTTTTTTACTAGATTCCTGTTTTGATTTTTGTGTTACTTTATCTAATCAGCCATTGTAAGTGGAAGTGGTGGTACATTTCGCCTTTCCTGAGGCAGGAAATGGCTGGAAGTGTTGTACTTCTGATGTAAGGTTTCTGTTAAACCTTTTATAGAAGGGATAGCATATTGCAGAAGCATCTTTGTGTAATTACAATTGGAATTTCCTGTTAGAAGTTATTGACCATAATAAGGTTGTAAAGTGCATTCTTGTCCTTGTCACAAATAAGGTAATTATTGTACACAGTCAGCATTGCAGATCATTAGCAGAGCTCCCTTTGCAGCATTGAAGGTCCTGGGTTCATATCTGACCCAAGTAAACTAGTTTGTCCTGGTGTTTCCTTTTACAGTCCAAAAACAAACTGACAGTAAAACTTTGAGTACAGTGACTAGTGTTAGCAGCTGGAAAGAAATAACATAATTAGTTTACTCTCCTTCTGAAGAGTAAGGGTATGTGCACACGCTGCGGTTTTGGCCCTGCAGAACTGCAGCAGTTCCGCAGACATGGTACTTTACCATGTTAGCCTATGGGTTTTCAAAACTGCAGTGCTCACGCTGCGGTTTTTTACCTGCGGAAAAGCTGCGGATTTTTTTCCGCAGCATGTCAATTGTTTCTGCGGATTCTGCTGCGGTTTGCCACCTATTCCATTGTCCAGGTGTCAAACCGCAGGCCAAACCGCAGCAAAACCGCAGGTCGTTTTACCTGCGGTTCCATGGGAAAAAACCCGCAGGTGAATCTGCAGTGTGTGCACATACCCTTAAGCTATGTTCCCACAATGAGCTTTTGGTGAGTCTTTTGACTGCAGAATGTTTGCACTGTTTCTGCTTCTATTAGGTAAAATAGGTCACTTGCGATTTTTTTCACTGTTTTTGTGTGCGTATTTTTAACACGCAGTTTTATCACATTTCTAATTTTGCGGTTTGTGTCTCTTTGGTATGTCCTGTTTTAAATAAAGTTGCTTTGTTTTTGATACTTCATGGAATTTGGCTTTGACAACATTTTATGAGAATCTGTCTTCACTGAAGACAGATTTTCTCAGAATTGAGAATTTTGATAATGACTGATCAATTTTGGCAAAGAAAGAAGCAGATTTTTTTGTAGACATATTACAAAGTTATTTATTTTCGTGTGTATTATTGATTTGTGAAAAATAAAAATGAAAGTTGCTCTTTAACTCCTTTCTGACATTGGACATGATAAAACATCCCTGTGCCCAGTGCACTATTGACCAGGGACGGGTTATTACAACATTGCGTGTACGCACACAGGCTGTGCGCGATCGCCGCCAGGTTTCAGCTGAATTTTGACACCCGATACTAAGTGACAGGAGTCGTCCCCACACAGCTCCCGACACTTTAACCGCCTAAATGCTACAATCGAACTCGATCGCAGCATTCTGGGAGCCAGCAGAGGGATGGTAGCCCCGCTGCGTGATGCGGTGTCCCAATTGTTGCCATGGTGACCCGATTTCATCGTAACGACATCCGGGTCACCAGAGCTAGGAAAGTTGCTTGATCATGCGCAGTGCATGATCATCAACTTTCTCTGTCAGCTGCTGCATCCCCTTACTATACAAGCGATCAGCCTGCAAAAAATGATAGTCCCAAAATAACAAAGTAAAAAAAATATGAAAAAATAAATTTAAATTGTAAAAATATTTAAAAAAAAAATCAAAAGATATTGTACCCATAAATATTTGTATTAAAAATACATTTATAGTAAGGCTGTGTGCCCACGATGCGATTTTTAAGCGTTTCCGCAGCGTCTTTAAATGCGCTATTCTGCCGCGGAAACGCTTAAAAAAAGCATCCAATTGATTTTTAATAGAAAACGCACATGTTGTGCCAATGGTGCGTTTTTTACTGCTGCGGAATCGCTTAGCGGTAAAAAACGCAGCATGTTCATTAATTTTGCGGAATCGCCTGCGATTCCGCATACCATCCATTATATAAGCAAAAACTCATGGGAAACGCGTGTCAAAAACCGCATGCGTTTTCCCTGGCAAGGGCACGCGTTTCTGCTCAGGAAAAAATCGTGTGAAAAATGCGACGTGGGCACATAGCCTAAAAGAACATATTATTTGGTATTGCCATGTCTGGAACAACCCAATCTGTAAAACTGTCCCACTAGTTAACCCCTTTCAGTGAAAACCATAAAAAAGGCAAAAATCAATACACTATCATCATACCGCCGAACAAAAAGTGGAATAAAATCCGATCAAAAAGATGGATATAAATAATTTTTCCAGCAGTGCCATGTTTATCTTGTCACGCAAAAATCAAGCTGCCATACATAGTAACGTCGTTATTAAGGTTGAAGGAAGACTTTAAGTCCATCTAGTTCAACCCATATCCTATCCTAACTTGCCCTAACATGTTGATCCAGAGGAAGGCAAAGAAAAACCCATGTGGCAAACAGTAAGCTTCACATTGGGGGGAAAAAAATTCCTTCCCGACTCCACATACGGCAATCAGACTAGTTCCCTGGATCAACGCAATATTAAGGAAACTAGTGTATATACCCTTTAATATACTTTTCAAGAAAGGCATCCAGTCCCTTCTTAAATTTTATTAGGGAATCACTCATTACAACATCATATGGCAGAGAGTTCCATAGTCTCACTGCTCTTACAGTAAAGAATCCGCATCTGTGAGTATGCTTAAACCTTCTTTCCTCCAGACGTAGAGGATGCCCCCTTGTCCCCGTCACAGGTCTAAGAGTAAAAAGATCATTAGAAAGGTCTTTGTATTGTCCCCTCATATATTTATTCATTGTAATAAGATCACCCCTAAGCCTTCGATTTTCCAAACTAAATAACCCCAAGTGTTATGAATGAGTCACCGAGGAGGAAAAAGCAAGCTAAGCCCAGAAAACCGGAGAGGTTGGTAACTAGCGGATTGCAGACCCCTGATCCTTTCCACACAACTAGCAGTAGCCATGGGGCGTGCCTACGGTGGTCCTAGACGCCTCGTCACGGCTGGAGAACTAAATAAGCCTAAAGAAAGAAAAGGAAAATCTAAACTGCCCCAGAGCAGGCCCCAAAGCAATAGACAGCCCCCAACAAGTATTGTCGGTGAAACAAGATGAAAACACAAACACAGATAGAAAGATAGGCTGAGCAAACGATGGGGCCCTCACTAACTAGAAAGGACAGGAAAGAAAAGCTGCTGTCTGCAATCATGCAAAAAACCCTGCCAAAAAATGTCCAACACGTCTGATAAAAAAAAGCCCTGAAGTCGCTAGACTTCAATTCCCTATTTCAGCACTCAGGTATATTCTGAAGACAGAGCAAAGAGATCAACTGATCAGAGACAAAATGGGGATTCAGCCCAGTCCCAGCCAGGGCTGGCTGAGCACAAAAACTAAGTAAACCAGACAAAAACTAATATGAACAATAGCAGAGAAAACTTAGCTTTAAGAAGGCAGGAACCAAACTGGAAACCAGAAGCCACAGTCAGGAGAAATCACCAGCAAGAAACTAGGGAGTCGGCTGCCTTAAATCCAATCAGAAACTCCTGACATCCAATCACAGTCCTCTTCCTCAGGTGGCTGGTTTCTGCCATTTAGATCAGCTTCATTACCTCCCTTCACCAACAGAGGGAGTCCAGATAGAGAACTCACTACTCCTCTGTCAGCACAGCCAGCTCCATAACCCTCATCAGAAGCCAGAGGCAAACCCGAAAATGAGCTCACAACACCCAAGTGTAATAACCTGTCTTGGTATTGCAGACCCCCTAGTTCCCTAATAACCTTGGTCGCTCTTCTCTGCACCCGCTCCAGTTCAGCTATGTCTTTCTTATACATCGGAGACCAGAACTGTGCACAGTATTCTAAGTGTGGTCGTACTAGTGACTTATTTAGAGGTAAAATTATGTTCTCCTCATGAGCATCTATGCCTCTTTTAATGCATCCCATTATTTTATTTGCCTTTGCAGCAGCTGCCTGACACTGGCCACTAAATGTGAGTTTGTCGTCCACCCATACACCCAGGTCTTTTTCAGTGACAGTTTTGCCCAGTGTTCTACAATTAAGCACATAATTATACATCTTGTTCGTTCTACCCAAGTGCATGACCTTACATTTATCCCCATTAAAGCTCATTTGCCATTTATCAGCCCAAGCTTCTAGTTTACATAAATCCTCCTGTAGTATAAAATTGTCCTCCTCTGTATTGATTACCCTGCAGAGTTTAGTGTCATCTGCAAATATTGAAATTCTACTCTCTATGCCCCCTACAAGGTCATTAATAAATATGTTAAAAAGAAGCGGGCCCAAAAACTGACCCCTGTGGTACCCCACTGCTAACTGTGACCCAGTCCGAGTGTGCTCCATTAATAACCACCCTTTGTTTCCTATCCCTGAGCCAGCTCTTAACCCACCTACACACATTTTCCCCTATCCCCATTGTTCTCATTTTATGTAACAACCTTTGGGTGGCACCGTATCAAAAGCTTATGAAAAGTCCACGTACACCATGTCCACTGCATTCCCTTGGTCCAGTCCTGAACTTACCTCTTCATAAAAGCTTATCAGATTAGTCTGACAGGAACGGTCCCTTGTAAACCCATGTTGATATTGGGTCATGAGGTTATTCTTCTCCAGATACTCCAGTTTAGTATCTCTTGGAAAACCCTCCAGGATTTTACCCACAGTTGAGGTTAAGCTTACTGGCCTATAAATTCCAAGTTCAGTTTTTGTCCCCTTTTAGAATATTGGCACCACGTTTGCTATACGCCAGTCCTGTGGTACAGACCCTGTTAATATGGAATCTTTAAAGATTAAAAATAATGGTCTATCTGTGACTGTGCTTAATTCCTGCACTACTCGGGGGCAGTGGTGGGATTCAAATTTTTAACAGGTTCTGTGTTTGTGTGTAGGAAAGCCACACCCACTTACACGCACCTTTTCCTCAAACATATACAAGGAGGGGCGCAGTCAAACAGTTGAGAAAAAAAATAAATTGGAATGAGATCAGAACAGTGCACTGGTCCCCTGTAGGCAGCCCAGGTCCCTATAGGCAGCATAGGCCCCCAATAGGCAGCACAGGTCCCCAATAAGTAGCATTTTTCCCAAATAGGCAGCACAGGTCCCCAATAGGCAGGCACAGGTCCCCAAATAGTCAGCATTGTTCCCTATAGGCAAGCACAGGTCCCCAATAGGCAAGCACAGGTCCCCAATATGCAGGCATAGGTCCCCAATATGCAGGCACAGGTCCCCAATACGCAGGCACAGGTCCCCAATGCACAGCACAGGTCCCCAATACACAGCACAGGTCCCCAATACACAGCACATACAGACAGTAACTGATCCGGCGATGACTTTGGACTGTGTACCAGATACACAGACTGTGACGCGTCTGACTCTGTAGAAGACTGCAGTAATCCCACGGCCGCTGTTGAGGCCTCCTGGATGGCAAGGCCCCGCACCGCCCGTCCTGCTCCTCCGGGTGTGCACAGAAAGCAAATCACCGTCACACCTGGGCTCAGCTCACATTGACAAGTCTGGGCAATGGCGCACACGGTGACTCCTCCAGTGAGCTCAGCTCCTCCAATTACCCGCCAATAGCCGCACTGCGCGCAGGAATCAGTGCGCGGGGGCCTCCGTGGTGTGCTGTGCTCTGTCCAGTAGTCAGAGACAGAGCAGAGCACGTATCAATGCGCGGTATCCAGCGCGGCGGGCGGGACTAGGAAGCAGAGGAAAAGTCGTCCTCTGCTCCTGCTCCTTGCCGGCTGCAGGAACAAACATCAAAGTACCGGATCGCGGCTGTGAATCTCCCCGGTTCGGGGAACCGGCTGCTTTTTTAACAACCGGTTCCACCGAACCTGGGAGAACCCGCTGAATCCAACCCCTGCTCGGGGGTGTATCCCATCCGGGCCCGGGATTTGTGAATTTTTAGTGATTTTTAGACGCCGCCGTACTTCCTGCTGGGTTAAGCAGATGACATGTAATGGATAGTTTTTATCCCTGATCATGTTATCCGTCATGGGATTTTCTTGTGTAAATACTGTTGAAAAAAAGTCATTTAGCATATTGGCTTTTTCCTCATCCTTATCCGCCATTTCACCCAGACTATTTTTAAGAGGGCCAACACTATCATTTTTTAGTTTCTTACTATTTATGTAGTTAAAGAATATTTTGGGATTATTTTTACTCTCTCTGGCAATGAGTCTCTCTGTCTCAGTCTTTGCTGTTTTGATTTGCTTTTCACAGAATTTATTTTTCTGTATTTAATGCCTCATCACTACCTACTTGCTTTAATTCTCTAAATGCTTTATTTTTTATCTCTTATTGCACCCCTTACAGCTCTATTTAGCCATAGTGGTTTCCTCCTATTTCTAGCATGTTTATTCCCATATGGTATATATTGTGCACAGGTCCTATTCAGGATTCTAATAAACGTCTCCCATTTTCTTTGTGTATTTTTATGTCTTAGGATATCGTCCCAGTTAATTGCACCAAGATCATCTCTCATTCGTTGGAAATTTGCCGTCCTGAAGTTGTGTCCTTGTAACCCCTCTACTACACATCTTATTAAAGGATACATGAAAACTTATTAATTTGTGATCACTATTGCCCAAGTGACCCTCAACCCTTACATTTGATCTGGCCTGTTGATTAATATTAGGTCTAGCAATGCCCCCCCTCTTGTTGGGTCCTGAGCCAGTTGTGAAAGGTAATTGTCTCGCAAAAACCTATTACCTTTGCTGGAACTGCAGGTTTCGGTTCCCCAATGTATTTCAGGGTAGTTGAAGTCCCCCATAATAATGACTTCTCCTTGAGTCGCAGCTTCATCTCTTTGCTTTATGAGGATATTCTCTGTTGCTTCCATTATTTTTGGAGACTTATAACAAACCCCTATCAGTAATTTATTATTTTTCCCCCCTCCCCTTATCTCTACCCACAGGGACTCTACATTTTCATTAGATTCATATATACATTATCACGAAGGATGGGTTTTAAAGGGAAGGTGACATTCAAAAAAAATTTTTTCTGCAATTGAAAGAATGTAAAGAATTAATGTTTACATTTTCTTAAAAAATATTATAATTTGTTTTTAATTTTGTAAAATATGAAAAATAATTTTAAAAAGTTTGGCATTTCCACTTGTTAACACTAGGGGGAGCAGCTACTGAAGTTTGGCACAAAAACCTAGTGCAACTAGCTCACATTACTGCACTGGAGTAATTATGGGCGGAGTCTGCTGACATGGGTGTGATGTCACTCCTCTCCTCCCCTTCTTGGTGTTTGCTAAGTTAAAAGAGAGGATGACATCTAGGAACACAGTGAGCTGCCATTTTGATGGGGCCTGCAAAGTTACTGACTGTCTTTGCATGCAAAGTCTGGATCAGGACAGGTAATCAATCAGCAGAAATGTTTCCTGGATTTCTGTGGAGCAGACAAGCAGACAGTCCAAACATGTGTATAAAACACAGCGCTCTATGTACAATACCTGACACCGAACAGGGTGCCCCCATAGACCAGCACACTGCTCTCCTGAAATACTCTGTGCTGCTGTCGCCCTGCTCCTTCCACCATATATCAGGCCCCTGTCGCCTCGCTTTCACATATCGCCAGGACGGGATCTGAGGAGAGGAATGGGGTCTTCAGTAAACGAGGATGGCAGGCAGCAAGGATTCTGGGAGTAGGGTGACAGCAGCACAGAGTGTTTCAGGAGAGCAGTGTTCTGGTCTATGGGGGGGCACAGAGGGAGGTATATGGGGGAGGAGCAGGGTGACAGCAGCACAGAGTATTTCAGGAGAGCAGTGTGCTGGTCTATGGGGGGGCACAGAGGGAGATATATGGGGGAGGAGCAGGGTGACAGCAGCACAGAGAATTTCAGGAGAGCAGTGTGCTGGTCTATGGGGGGCACAGAGGGAGATATATGGGAGAGGAGCAGGGTGACCGCAGCACAGAGTATTTCAGGAGAGCAGTGTGCTGGTCTATGGGGGGCACAGAGGGAGATACATGGTGGAGGAGCAGGGTGACAGCAGCACAGAGTATTTCAGGAGAGCAGTATCGCACGGGATAGGATTAGATACACAGCTCAGCAGTCAGTATCACACAGGATAGGATTAGATACACAGCTCAGCAGACAGTATCACACAGGATAGGATTAGATACACGGCTCAGCAGACAGTATCACACGGGTTAGGATTAGATACACGGCTCAGCAGTCAGTATCACACAGGATAGGATTAGATACACAGCTCAGTAGACAGTATCACACAGGATAGGATTAGATACACGGCTCAACAGACAGTATCACACAGGAGAGGATTAGATACACGGCTCAGCAGACAGTATCACACAGGATAGGATTAGATACATAGCTCAGCAGTCAGTATCACACAGGAGAGGATTAGATGCTCAGCAGACTATCACAGGATAGGATTAGATGCACAGCTCAGCAGTCAGTATCACACAGGAGAGGATTAGATACACGGCTCAGCACACAGTATCACACAGGATAGGATTAGATACACGGCTCAGCAGACAGTATCACACAGGAGAGGATTAGATACACTGCTCAGCAGACAGTATCACACAGGATAGGATTAGATACATAGCTCAGCAGACAGTATCACACAGGAGCGGATTAGATAAACAGCTCAGCAGACAGTATCACACAGGATAGGATTAGATACACGGCTCAGCACACAATATTACACAGGAGAGGATTAGATACAGGGCTCAGCAGTCAGTATCACAGAATAGGATTAGATACACGGCTCAGCATACAGTATCACTCAGGAGAGGATTAGATACACGGCTTAGCAGACAGTATCACACAGGATAGGATTAGATACATGGCTCAGCACACAGTATCACACAGGATAGGATTAGATACACGGCTCAGCAGACAGTATCACACAAGATAGGATTAGATACAGGGCTCAGCAGTCAGTATCACACAGGAGAGGATTAGATACAGGGCTCAGCAGTCAGTATCACACAGGAGAGGATTAGATACACGGCTCAGCAGACAGTATCACACAGGATAGGATTAGATACAGGGCTCAGCAGTCAGTATCACACAGGAGAGGATTAGATACAGGGCTCAGCAGTCAGTATCACACAGGATAGGATTAGATACACCGCTCCCCGGACAGTATCACACAGGATAAGATTAGATACACAGCTCAGCAGTCAGCATCACACAGGAGAGGATTAGATACACAGCTCAGCAGTCAGCATCACACAGGAGAGGATTAGATACACAGCTCAGCAGTCAGCATCACACTGGAGAGGATTAGATGTCCAGCAGATGGCCAAGTGTTTTGGAAAGAGCAGCTCGGTCCCCAGGAGCTCGTCCTGTATTCTCTCCTGCAGGTTGTATGTGCAGAGTGAACATCCAAGCCGTTATGCTGGAACAGTACAGCATCCAGGGCTTGCACCAGAGTGTAACTGGAAAGCACTGGGCTCTAATAAGATGGCGCCTGGCCACACCTACAGCTGTGAATTGAGCTGCCCACAGAGGCGTGCTCAGTTCACTCCTGATGCAGCTGCAATGAAAGAGATAGGGTCGGCAGCCGACTATTGTCTCTTATGCCCAGGGACTGCCGTAAATGAGCATGGAAAGTGTGGTTCAGCAGCCAGAGAGGTAAGATGGCAGCCCCCAGTGGCTGCATTACTACAGAAAAAAAAAACCATACACACCACTGAGTCAAGCTTAGGGGACAATATCTTTTTATTATTTCTTTTTTACATTAACCCCTTTCTGCCATTAGACGTACTATCCCGTCCATGTGCCCTGGGACTTAATTCCCAAGGACGGGATAGTACGTCTAATGCGATCAGCGGCGCCCACGTGGTGAGCGCCGCTGATCGCGGCCGGGTGTCAGCTGATTATCACAGCTGACACCCGGCACAATGTGTCAGGGGCAGTCACGGACCGCCCCCGACACGTTAACCCCTTGTACACCGCGATCAAACACGATCACGGTGTACCGGGAGTCAAAGGGAAGCATCGGCAGGGAGGGGGCTCCCTCCGTGCTTCCCTGAGCCCCCCACGGCAGCGCAATGTGCAGCGCTGCTGCGGGGGACTCTTTCCCTACAGGCCCCCGGATCCAAGATGGCGACGGGGGCCTGTAGGGAGCTGACTTCCTCACTGCCTGCAAAGCGCAGGCATGAGGAAGTCTGCAGAACTGCCTGTGACAGATTGCTGATCTGTCACAGTGATCTGTCACAGGACAGTGATGTCCCACCTGGGACTATGTAATAAAGTAAAAAAAAAAATAAAAAAAAAGTGTAAAAATAATTTTAAAAAAATCGCTAAATTAGTAAAAAAAAAAAATATTCCCCAATAAATTCATTTTTTGAAAATAAAAAAAAACAATAAAAGTACACATATTTGGTATCGCCGCGTCCGTAACGACCCGCCCTATAAAACTGTCATATTAGTTAACCCCTTTAGCGAACCCCTTAAAAAATAAAAATAAAAAACGAAGCAAAAAATGATTTATCATACCACCGAACAAAAAGTGCAATAACGCGCGATCAAAAAGACGCATATAAATATCCATGGTACCGCTGAAAACGTCATCATGTCCTGCAAAAAACGAGCCGCCATACAGCATCATCCGCAAAAAAATAAAAGTTATAGCTCGCAGAATAAAGTGATGCAAAAATAATTATTTTTTATATAAAATTGTTTTCATTGCAAAAAACCGACCAAACATAAAAAAAGACCTAAATGAGGTATCGCTGTAACCGTACCGACGCGAAGAATAAAAGCGCTTTATCAATTTTACCGCACGCGGAATGGTGTAAACGCACCCCCCCAAAAGAAATTCATGAAACGCTGGTTTTTGTTCATTCTGCGTCCCAAAAATCAGAATAAAAAGCGATCAAAAAATGTCACGTGCCCAAAAATGGTACCGATAAAAACGTCAACTCGTCCCGCAAAGAATAAGACCTCACATGACTCGGTGGGTCAAAATACGGAAAAATTATAGCTCTCAATATGTGGTGATGCAAAAACTATTTTTACAATAAAAAGCGTCTTTTAGCGTGCGACAGCCGCCAAACATAAAAACCACCATAAATAGTAAATCAAACCCCCCATTATCACCCCCTTAGTTAGGGAAAAATAATAAAATTTAAAAAAAGTATTTATTTCCATTAGGTTTAGTGTTAGGGTTCGGGCTAGGGTTTGGGTTAGGGCTAGGGTTAGGGCTCAGATTAGGGTTAGGGGTGTGTTGGGGTTAGGGTTGGAGTTATAATTGGGGGGTTTCCACTGTTTGGGCACATCAGGTGCTCTCCAAATGCAACATGGTGTCTGATCTCAATTCCAGCCAATTCTGCGTTGAAAAAGTCAAATGGTGCTCCTTCCCTTCCAAGCTCTGCCATGCGCCCAAACAGTGTTTTACCCCCACATATAGGGTATCAGCATACTCAGGACAAATTGCAAAACAAATTTTGGGGTCCAATTTCTCCTGTTACCCTTAGGAAAATAAAAAATTGGGGGCAAAAATATAATTTTTGTGGAAAAAAAAGGATTTTTTTATTTCCACGCCCAGGCGTTATAAACTTCTGTGAAGCACTTGGGGGTTCAAAGTGCTCACCACACATCTAGATAAGTTCCGTAGGGTGTCTAGTTTCCAAAATGGGGTCACTTGTGGGCAGTTTCAATAGTTTAGGTACATCAGGGGCTCTCCAAACGCACATGACACCCGCAGACCAATCCATCAAAGTCTGCATTCCAAAACGTCACTACTAGAGTTGAGCGAAACGGGTCGAAAAATTTCAAAAGTCGCCGACTTTTGGCAAAGTCGGGTTTCATGAAACGAAACCCGACCCTAGGATGAGGTCGGCCACGAGGTCGGCGACTTACGCGCCAAAGTCGCGTTTCAAAAGTTTGTTTTGCGCTCTTTTTCAGCCAATCAGGATCCACGGACACTGTGGGCAACGTGATGACATAGGCAGGGGTCACCACCATCTTTCAGAAGGGCATGCAAGTGACTGGCTTGCTTTGGTGGGCGTCACAGGGGGTATAAAAGGGCGTGCACGCCGACCGCCATCTTACTTCTGCCGATCTCAGTATAGGGAGAGGTTGCTGCTGATTCTGTAGGGAGAGCGTTAGGCAGGGAAGAAGACAAAAAAACTGCTTCTGCTGCTAGCGATTTGGCCTGCACAACACACCAGTCACTGTGTGTGCAGTGCAAGGGGAGGCTATATAGTGGTGTATCAGTGGTGTTGGTTGTTGGGCTGCCTTCTAAGGCTTCCTGACCTTCCTGCATTGCTGTTTACCCACTGCTCCGCAAACTGCTTTTTTAAAAGCAATCCCAATTTTTTTTTTTATCCTGCTGAGAAGAAAAAAAAAACTGCTTCTGCTGCTAGCGATTTGGCCTGTACAACACACCAGTCACTGTGTGTGCAGTGCAAGGGGAGGCTATATAGTGGTGTATCAGTGGTGTTGGTTGTTGGGCTGCCTTCTAAGGCTTCCTGACATTCCTGCATTGCTGTTTACCCACTGCTCCGCAAACTGCTTTTTTAAAAGCAATCCAATCTGCCTTATCCTCTAGTCACTTTTGTCACAGCTGTGCCATCGAGCCTGTGACATAGCGCTCAGATATCAGTGGGCCTCACACAATCCAAAAGTGTCCACAAGTGTCTGCAGAAATTCAAAATCTCCCTTATCCTCTCGTCACTTTTGTCACAGCTGTGCCATCGAGCCTGTGACATAGCGCTCAGATATCAGTGGGCCTCACACAATCCAAAAGTGTCCAGTGTCCACAAGTGTCTGCAGAAATTCAAAATCTCCCCTGTCCTATAGACACCTTGTACCTTGTTTTACATTACTATATAGTTTGTTGGATTTTGTCTACATTTCTACCAAAAATGAGGAAGGCTGGTGGAAGAGGCCGTGGAATTGGGCGGGGGTTGGCAGCTGGTAATGATGGTGTTGGTGGTGGATCTGATGGTAGTGGCAAGAGCAAAATATGACCGAATGCAGGAGGTGTTGAGCCTGCGTCATCGTCTGGCTACATAAGGCCTCGAACGCTTAGTTTTCTAGGAGTTGGCAAACCGCTTTTAAAGCCAGAGCATCAGGAAAAAGTTTTGTCTTACATTGCTGACTCAGCCTCCAGCTCTATCGCCTCCTCTTCTTCAGTTGTAAAAAGTAAAAGCACTGAGTCGTCATTGGAGGCTCATGTTCATGAACCACACCTTTCCTTGTGTCCTTCACCCCAACCAAGATTGAAGGATGACGCAGGCCATACTACTGATTACTCCATGGAGCTGTTTTCACATACCATGCCTGGATTATCAAGTCAAATGGTGAATTACCCAGGCCAAGATGAATCTGACATGGAGTGCACTGATGCACAGCCGCTGATGGATGATTCTGCTGGTACATTCACTCAGAGCACTACATTGTCCTCACAGTGTACAGAGTCAGATTCTGACCCTGATGAGTTTCAGGTGCCCCTTCCCGCACACTATACCACCATACACGGTGACACAGAGGAAGGTGCACATGACATAGAAGAGGAGGTGATGGATGACCCAGTTGTTGACCCAGATTGGCATCCATTGGGGGAAGAGGGTGCTGCTTCAATAGCTCAGATGAGGAGCATCCACAGCAGACATCGACATCGCAACAGCTGTTATCTGGCAGGCCCGGAGCACTCCAAAGACAGGTTCCAAACATCAAAAGAGTTGCTGGACAGCTTGTCCAGAGGGTCAAAAGATCACAGCGTGCTAGGCCGCAAAATGTCTGCCAAAGTAGGAAGAGTGCAGTGTGGCACTTTTTTGACCAAAATCCTCATGATCAGGCCAAAGTTATCTGTAAGAAGTGCGCAAAGACCTTTAGCCGAGGGAAAAATCTGAAAAATTTGAATACCAGTTGCATGCTTAGACATTTAACCAGCATGCACTTGCAAGCGTGGACACAACACCAAACCTCAAGTGCCACATGTGCAACTGATCACAACGAAGGTAGTCAGCAACGCTACATTGTTTCCCCCACTGTAAGCCCACCGGTTAGCACAGCAGCAAATGTTGAGGTGTCGTTGCAAGACCACAGCAGTCAGGGAATCCCACTGTTATATCAACGAAAGACTGATTCTAGGCCATCAGAAAGAACACCAACTCCATCACCATCATCAACCCTCTCTCAGTCCGCCCTGTCCACCGCTACTTCCACCATATGCAGCTCTCAAGTCCAGCTCACCCTCCGAGACACTATGAGTAGGTCAAGAAAGTACTCAGTCTCTCATCCGCGTACACTGGGTTTGAACGCCCACATTGCCAAACTAATCTCGTTTGAGATGATGCCCTTTCGGTTGGTGGAAAGCACAGCTTTCCGCGAACTCATGGCCTATGCAGTACCACGCTATGACCTACCCAGTCGCCACTTCTTCTCTCGCAAAGCCATCCCATCCCTCCACCATCATGTGAAAGACCGCATTGTCCATGCACTCAAGCAGTCAGTGAGCGGAAAGGTGCACCTCACAACTGATGCATGGTCCAGTAGGCATGGCCAGGGCCGTTACGTGTCCATCACTGCACACTGGGTTAATGTGGTGGATGCATGGTCCACAGGGGACAGCGGTGGTGGGACAGTGCTGCCTAGCCCACGGTATAGGAAACAGTTGGCTGTAGGCGTTCGACCCTCCTCCTCCTCCTCCAGAAGCGAAAGCTCGTCCACAGAGCGCAGTCGTACGAGCACTCCATCTGCAGCTGCCACTGTTGCACACGATGTGTCCCCCTATCGAGCAGCTAGTAGAAAGCGTCAGCAGGCTGTGTTGCAGATGATGTGTTTGGGCAACAGACACAACGCCGAGGTGCTGGCCGAGTACTTGAAGCGACAAACTGAGTCATGGCTGGGCAGTGTACATCTTGAGGCAGGCAAGGTAGTTAGTGATAACGGCCGTAATTTTGTGGCAGCCATAGCCCTTTCAAAACTCAGCCATATACCTTGCTTGGCTCACACCTTGAACCTGGTGGTGCAGTGCTTCCTCAAAAATTATCCGGAGTTAACAGCCCTGCTCCAGAAGGTGCGAAGACTGTGCGCGCACATCCGCCGGTCGCCTGTACACTCCGTTCGTATGCAGAAGCTGCAGCGATTGCTCCACCTTCCCAACCACCGCCTCATTATCGACATTGCAACAAGGTGGAACTCCACCCTGCACATGGTGGAGCGGCTGTGCGAGCAGAGGCAGGCCATAATGCATTTGTGGGAGGATACACGGCCAGACACTTTGAGAGCAGACATGGAGTTGACAGGTGTGCAGTGGTCGAAGCTGAAAGACCTCTAAAGTCCTTCAGTGTTTTGAGGAATGCACACGGCTGGTAAGCGCAGACGACGCCATCCTAAGCATGAGCATCCCACTTATGCGTCTGCTCATGCAAACTTTGACGCACCTTAAGGAGCAGGCGTCTGCAGCCAATGTTGATGAGGAGGAAGAGGAGGAGGGAATCCTTGATGACATTCAGCCATTGTCTGCTCAGGGACCTCTTCTGGACGAGGTGGAGGAAGAAGAGGAGGAGGAGGAGGATGATGGGGATGATTACTTAGGGGAGGAAGATGCATCTCGTGGGGCAAGTGAAAATGTTGGCGTGGCAAGGTGTGGTACAGGGTTTGTGCGTGACTGGAGGGATGTGGATTTGCCAGAAAGTGCTCCTCCAACCAGCACTCGCAGTGCATCATTGACACCGGGAACATTGGCCCACATGTCAGATTATGCCTTGCAGATCCTAAAAAGGGACCCACGCATTGCCAAAATGATGAACGATGATGACTACTGGTTGGCCAGCATCCTGGATCCACGCTATAAAGGCAAATTACAAAACATCATGCCACAGGAGAACCTTGACCTAATATTGGTTAATAAACAAGCAACTCTGGTAAATCGGTTGCTTGAAGCATTCCCAGCACACAGCAGCGGTGATGGTTCTCACACGAGCCGTATGGGCCGGGGGCAGCTTGGCAGATGTGTTCGTGGTGCACACAGCAGAAGTGGAGTTGGAGACAGGGGTTTCATGACAATGTTGTGGACTGATTTTTCAAGTACCGCTCACACAACTGGTAATACTGCATCGATGGAAAGTGACAGGAGACAGCAGTTGTCAACTATGGTTACAAACTACTTTTCCTCCCATATCAATGTTCTCCCACACAGGTCATTCCCCTTTGACTATTGGGCCGCTAAACTGGACACCTGGCCTGAATTGGCACAATATGCCTTACAGGAGCTCGCTTGCCCAGCTGCAAGTGTGCTATCGGAAAGAGTCTTCAGTGCAGCTGGATCAATCCTTACAGAAAAAAGGACCCGTCTGTCAACCCAAAATGTGGATGATCTAACCTTCATTAAAATGAACCACGCATGGGTTTCCAAGGATTTTGTCCCACCTTCCCCTGATGACACATAGGGTGACAGAAAAATGGCTTTCACCTTTTGCATCAGCTGAATGTCCAACATCAACATATGCCACTTTCTAAAACTCCCTAACTGTGCTGCCTCCCCCCCCATGGCCGGGGTCACCACCTAGCGCACGTCACCGTGCGAGTGCCGTTGCCCTGGACAGGTGGGTAGGCCGACTCTTGGGCGCGGGCACTGGCACAGGGTCCTTCATAGTGCAATCAAGTGTCTCTGACGGTGATGGTGCACACCCGCCGTCAGACACACCGCCGTACTATGAGGGGCCCAGTGCCAGTACCGACGCCCAAGAGTGGGCCCCCCTTGCTTGGGCAGGGCCCCAGCATTTGCAATCTTTACCTCTCCCTGCTCCTCCGCTGTGTAGTCTGGGCCGTCAAATCCATACTGTGCCTGACACCGTCTGAGCCTGCCTCCTGATGTATAGACATATATTTTGAATGTGTACGCTATCCATACGTGTTATCTGGGGAAACGGTACCCTTTCTAACCTTTGTGCAATAACGTGCAATCCATACTGGGCCTAACACCGTCTTCCTGCCTCCTGATGTATAGACATATATTTTGAATGTGTACGCTATCCACACATGTTATCCGGGGAAACTGTACCCTTTCTAACCTTTGTGCAATCACTTGCAAGCTATACTGGGCCTTACACCGTCTGAGCCTGCCTCCTGATGTATAGACATATTTTGAATGTGTACGCTATCCATACATGTTATCCGGGGATACGGTACCCTTTCTAACCTTTGTGCAATCACGTGCAATCCATACTGGGCCTAACACCGTCTGAGCCTGCCTCCTGATGTATAGACATATATTTTGAATGTGTACGCTATCCATACATGTTATCTGGGGATACGGTACCCTTTCTCACCATTGTGCAATCACGTGTAATCCATACTGGGCGTGAGAACGGCTGGCGAGCTGTTAAGCTACAGCACCTGTGGTTTGCACACGTAAGTTTTTCAGGAATGACGGTTAGGCCTAATTCCGGAACTGCGGTTGACCTGCACTTACTGGGAAATCATTGTTCGCGGGTAATAATTGTAATCAGTGATCCCCATCACTAACGTTGTTCATCGGGTTATCTGCACCTGTAAGCGACAAACGCTGGCATTTTCAGTGTAGCGCACATGCAGCCACGGACATGTAAGGGCATGACACACCAGTTATTGGCCAATCTCATGTGCCAGAGCCTCACGTGTCCCTCTAGTAAGCCGGACTCGGACCGCGGGGCATGACGGAGTCTCGTTCGTTAACGGAATTAAGCTTGCAATGTGTGCATCTGTTCTGTAACTGGCATGGTTGAGGTTTCCCAGGTGGAGTCGAATTTAACCGTAGGCTCCACTCCTGGTGGTGCCCTTCTGGACATTCCTTTAAGGTTCAGCTTTGCAACCATACTGCCCACGTAAAGCAAACACTTTGCCTTCATGAACGCTGTTTGGAGGGTCATGACTCGTGGGAATAACGCCGCCCAATCAGTTAACCTGCTAGAGAGATCGTTCGTTGCTCCCAAGCATGACCTCACACTCCCTAGGAAGAAGGTAATGCCACTGTGGCGACCGTACTCCTGGGGGCGACACAAGTGCACTGATGCCCAGCCACTGCTCGATGAATCTGCTGGTACATTGACCCAGACCACTACATTCCCCTCGCACGCTACACGACCTGAATCTGACCCTGATGAAACTCAGGTTACCCTTCCCATATACAGTTCCATCTTACACGGTGACAAAGAGGAAGCTGCAGATGAAAGTGCAGGTTCGGCCCACCCGCCATCAGACACACCACCATACTATCAGGGGCCCTGTGCCAGTGCCGTCGCCAACGAGTGGGCCCCCCCTGCTTGCTCAGGATCACAGCACTTGCAAAGTTGAAATACTGTGCAGTGAGATGGAAGATGGGGACGACGAGGAGTCCAGACAAGTACAGGGATTCCCTAGCGAGGAGACTTATTTGATTGTTTTCAATGTTGGGACAGCAATTTTTGGGGAGCACTATACTCTGGAGAATGATAGATGGGGCCCACCATACACTGGAACATTCCAAAGGTGGACATCAGACACTGGAGCAGCATTTACAGGGCCCATTATACACTAGAGCATTAGAAATGGGGCCCATTATGTTTGGAGCATTATTTGGGCCCATAAGACAGTGGAGCTTCATCCATGGGGACCAACATATACTGTAGCATTATGTGGAGCTCATCATATACTGTTTCAAACATTATATGGGACCAATGATTTTGTATGGAGAAATAGATGGGCCTCGTCATGAGATGTAAAAAGTGAGGTATTTTTCATTGTATTATACCGCTATTTCTCTGCCGTATCGGAGCATGATGAGTTGTGGTATGTGTTAAAGGGGCGCTCTTTCGCCCAGGGCACATGAAAACCTGCAGCCAGCCCTCCCCCCCCACAACTTTATCCAAATAACCCCCATTTTTCAGTGCGTAACTTGTATTATGAAGTTAATTAAGGTTGACAAGCTTAAGTAAGAAGAATTGATGCTTTTGGCATTCAAATGGGCACTGTAGGTGTGATTCCTGTCCTCCTCTCACTGCCGACTTTTATTCCCCATTGACTTACATTGGGTTTCGTGTTTCGGGACGACCCCGACTTTTCCCTATAATCGGACGATCTTGCTCGACCCGACTTTTGGAAAAGTCGGGTTTCACGAAACGAAACGCGACCCTAAAAAACCAAAAGTCGCTCAACTCTAGTCACTACTTCCCTTCCGAGCCCCGACGTGTGCCTATACAGTAGTTTTCTCCCACATATGAGGTATCAGCGTACTCAGGACAAATTGGACAAAAACTTTTGGGGTCCAATTTCTCCTGTTACCCTTGGGAAAATAAAAAAATTTGTAGACTAATTGATCATGTTTGTGGGAAAAAATACGATTTTTTTATTTTCATGCCTGGGCATTTTATATACTTCTGTGAAGCCCTTGGTTGGTCAAAGTTCTCACCACACATCTAGATAAGTTCCTTAGGGGGTCTAGTTTCCAAAATGGGGTCACTTGTGGGGGGTTTCCACTGTTTAGGTACATCAGGGGCTCTCCAAAAGCAACATGACACCCGCAGACCATTCCATCAAAGTCTGCATTCCAAAACGTCACTACTTCCCTTCCGAGCCCCGACATGTGTCCATACAGTAGTTTTCTCCCACATATGAGGTATCAGCGTACTCAGGACAAAATGGACAACTACTTTTGGGGTCCAATTTCTCCTTGTACCCTTGGGAAAATGAAAAAATTGGTGACTAAAAGATCATGTTTGTGGAAAAAATACGATTTTTGTATTTTCACGCACGGGCGTTATAAACTTCTGTGAAGCACTGGGGTGTTGAAAGTGCTCACCACACATCTAGATAAGTTCCTTGGGGGGGTCTAGTTTCCAAAATGGTGTCATTTATGGGGGGTTTCTACTGTTTTGGTACATCAGGGGCTTTCCAAACGCGACATGGTGTCCGATCTCAAATCCAGCCAAAAACGTCAAATGGCGCTGCTTCCCTTCCGAGCTCTGCCATGCGCCCAAATAGTGGTTTACCCCCACATGTGGGGTATCAGCGCACTCAGGACAAATTGCACAATATCTTTTAGGGTCCTGTTACCCTTGGAAAAATAAGAATTGAGGGTGAAAAGATCATTTTTGTGGAAAAAATATGATTTTTTTAATTGTACGGCTGTATTTTATAAACTTCTGTGAAGCCCTTGTGGGTTCAAAGTTCTCACCACACATCTAGATAAGTTCCTTGGGGGGTCTAGTTTCCAAAATGGTGTCATTTATGGGGGGTTTCTACTGTTTTGGTACATCAGGGGCTTTCCAAACGCGACATGGTGTCCGATCTCAATTCCAGCCAAAAACGTCAAATGGCGCTGCTTTCCTTCCGAGCTCTGCCATGCGCCCAAATAGTCATTTACACCCACATATAGGGTATCAGTGTACTCAGGACAAATTGCACAATAACTTTTAGGGACCTATTACCCTTGGAAAAATAAAAATTGGGGGTGAAAAGATCATTTTTGTGGAAAAAATATGATTTTTTAATTGTACTGCTGTACGTTATAAACTTCTGTGAAGCCCTTGTGGGTTCAAAGTTCTCACCACATATCTAGATAAGTTCCTTGGGGGGTGTAGTTTCCAAAATGGGGTCACTTGGGGGGGGTTTCCACTGTTTAGGTACATCAGGGGCTCTCCAAACATGACATGGCGTCCGATCTGAATTCCAGCCAATTTTGCATTGAAAAAGTCAAACGGCGCTCCTTCCCTTCTGAGGTCTGCCATGCTCCGAAACAGTGGTTCCCCCACACACATCAGGTATCAGCGTACTCAAGACAAATTGCACAATAACTTTTGCAGTCCAATTTCTCCTGTTACCATTGGTAAATTAAAACAAATTGAACCTGAAGTATTTTTTTAGTGAAAAAAAGTTAAATGTTCATTTTTTTTTAAAAAATTCCTGTGACGCACCTAAAGGGTTAATAAACTTCTTGAATGTGGTTTTGAGCACCTTAAGGGGTGCAGTTTTTAGAATGGTGTCACTTTTGGGTATTTTCTATCATATAGACCCCTCAAAGTGGCTTCAAATGTGATGTGGTCCGTAAAAATAAAATGGTGTTGCAAAAATGAGAAATCGCTGGTCAACTTTTAACCCTTATAACTTCCTAACAAAAAAAAATTTTGGTTTCAAAATTGTGCTGATCTAAAGTAAACATGTGGGAAATGTTACTTATTCAGTTTTTTGTGTGCTATATCTCTGTGATTTAAGGGCATAAAAATTCAAAGTTGGAAAATTGCGAAATTTTCGCCAAATTTCCGTTTTTTTCACAAATAAACGCAGGTTATTTGAATGAAATTTTACCACTAACATGAAGTACAATATGTCACAAGAAAACAATGTCAGAATCACCGGGATCCATGGAAGCGTTTCAGAGTTATTACCTCATAAAGGGACAGTGGTCAGAATTGTAAAAATTGGCCTGGTCATTAACGTGCAAACCACCCTTGGGGCTTAAGGGGTTAAATTATGAAAAAACACGGCACCTTCCCTTTAAGGATGATTTTACACATAAACACACGCCTCCCCCTCGTTTATTTGTACGGTCATTTCTGTACAGACTGTAGCCCTGTACATTAACAGCCCAGTCGTGGCTCTCATCCAGCCATGTCTCAGATATCCCCACCATGTCATAATTATGTTCCAACAACATTAACTCCAATTCCTCCATTTTGTTGTTGAGGCTTCTGGCATTATTATACATGCACTTTATGTATCTCTCTGTACCTCTATTCTTTCTTAAATTAACTGTTCTAACCCCACCCCCCATGCCGCCTCCACCCCCAATTTCATTATTTGTGCCCAGGTCTCTATCTGCACTGTCTTCCCCTCCTATTAAAGGAATACCCTCCCCCCCCCGTCCCTAGTTTAAACACTCCTCCAACCTTCTAGCCATTTTCTCCCCCAGCACAGCTGCACCCTTCCCATTGAGGTGCAGCCCGTCCCTAGCGTAGAATCTGTAGCCAACTGAGAAGTCGGCCCAGTTCTGCAGGAACCCAAACCCCTCCTTCCTACACCAATTCCTGAGCCACTTATTATACAGCTCCATCAGCAGAAAAATAAGTTATCGCTTTCAGAATAAAACGATGCAAAAATAATTATTTTTTCTATAAAATAGTTTTTATTGTGTAAAAGCTCTAAAACAAAAAAAAAAACGTAAATGAGGTATCGCTGTAATAATACTGACCCGAAGAATAAAACTACCTTATCAATTTTACCACACTTTTAACGACATAGCCCACCCCCATAAAGAAATAAATCCTGAATTTCTGTTTTTTTGTTCATTTTGCGTCCCAAAAAGCGGAATAGAAAGCCATCAAAAAATGTCAAGCTGACATGAAAATGATACCAATAAAAATGTCAACTCATCCTACTAAAACAAGCCCACACATAACACTGTGGGCCAAAATATGGAAAACTTATAGCTCTCAAAATGCGAAAACAATTTTTGCAATAAAAAGCATCTTTTAGTGTGTGACAGCAGCCAAACATAAAAACCCAGTATAAATCTGGTGTCGCTGTAAGGAACGGTGTAAAAAATAAAACCAATTGTTCAAATGCTGTTGAGTTTTTCATTGTGCCTCCCAAAGATCGCAGAACGGCGCTAGCACAGGAATTTCCATGTAAATCTCTGAAATACAGTTAGGTCCATATATATATTTGGACATGTTTCCTTCACAGCAAAACCTTCCAAATGCAAGCACCACACCTCAAATCAACCCCAGGCCTTTTATCTGCTTAATTGAGAATGACATAACGAGGGATTGCCCACACCTGTCCATGAAATAGCCTTGGAGTCAATTGTCCAATTACTTTTGGTCCCTTTAAAAAAAGGGTGGCACATGTTAAGGAGCTGAAACTCCTAAACCCTTCATCCAATTTTAATGTGGATACCCTCAAAGCTTAATGTCTGAACTTCAACTGCATCTCAATTGTTTTGTTTAAAATTCATTGTGGTAATGTCTAGAACCAAAATTAGAAAAATGTTGTCTCTGTCCAAATATATATGGACCTAACTGTACATGGTTCAGATGGCCAAAATGACAGCACAATAAGCTGGAAAAAGGTGACATCATATATAAATATTCATGAAATGGAAGTAATAGAAATAACCGTTCCAGCTCATTGCAAACATACTGTAGGACACACTGCAAACATGTAAATATAAACCAAAAGAAAGAAACAGTGCAAAGAAGTCCAGAGTATATTGTGGTTAAAAAATCACAAATCTTTATTTAGGTTCCAGGTAAAGATGCAAATGAGGCTAAAAAGTGACACATGAAAGCACAGCAGGGTGATGGTGAACACGGCTCCTAAAAGGGTAGCATCATAAGTATGACAAACACCTGTTAATGTAAAAAAACATATGGTCACAGGAAACAAGCCACCAAGGGCTAATAATAAATGGATAGCCAGCGTGAAAATAAGTAAAAGGAAAAATTCCAGGCTAATCACCAAGATAGATAATATAATTATAAAGTACCCATGAAACCAACAGACCGAGGTCGCAGAGTGTGGTGTACAGTGCCTCCTCCATCCTGGTATGTGTTTGATTCAGTCTGTTGGTATATGTACAGTTGTACACACATATATTATACATATATATACACATGCATATGTATTATACATATATATTAAACATATAAACACACATATTATACATATATACATATACACACATATATTAAACGTGTGTTTATGTATATGTGTGTGTGTGTGTGTGTGTGTATATATATATATATATACGTTATACAAATACATATATATATATATATATATATTATGCATAAATTATACATGTATATATTCTATGTGTGTATATCTGTTCCTTTCTATCCTGTCAGTGTGATTTTACTGTACACCATACATGAATTGACGGCTTTTCAAAGGTCGCCAGTGTGTAAACATTGGACAGCACTCACATGATGTGAGTGCTGTGCAATTTTTTTTCTCTCGCACCCATTGACTTGCATTGGCAAGTCTCGTACGAGATACGCAGTAAATCACAGCATGCTGCAATTTTTTTTTAAGTTCGATTTCAGCTGAAAAAATGATCGCAGAGGAGATGTAACCCATTGTATACCATTGGTCCGTGTTCAATCCGATTTTTTTACACTCGTCAGTATTTCTCCCTCTCTCTCTCTCCCTCTCTCTTGCTCGCTCGCTCGCTCTCTCTCCCTCTCTCTCTCCCTCCCTCTCTCCCTCCCTCTCTCCCCCCTCTCTCCCCCCCTCTCTCTCCCCCCCCTCTCTCTCCCCCCCCTCTCTCTCCCCCCCCTCTCTCTCCCCCCCTCTCTCTCCCCCCCCTCTCTCTCCCCCCCTCTCTCTCTCTCCCCCCCCTGTCTCTCTCCCCCCTATGTTCTCCTGCTTGCGTCTTTGTATCTTTGCTATTTATATGAGAATTGTCTTTGTAATTGCTGAATACTATACGATGTAGAAACCTTTGCATGTAGTTATATTGTAAATCTGAGGTTTTGTCTGACTGACACACTTCAGATTATGTAATCTGTTACAGGATGTTGGTGGAGGATGGATAGAAGCAAAGAACACCCAAGGTGATTTGGGGCTTGTACCAACAGATTATGTTGTGGTAAGTGAAATTTACAATTTGTAAGTAATTACAAGTGATAATTTGCAAATATTTTAGAAACCAGTCCTTAAAGACAAATTTAGATTCTGCTGTGTTTGAGACCTCATTTATTCACCATGAATAATAGTCATAATGTATACACTACTGTGTAAAAAGGTTGAGTCACGTGTGGAAAGCATACGTGTCCCTAAGGGACCCGTCACACATAGCGACTCACCAGCGATCCCGACAGCGATATGATTTCATACTGACATGTTTTAATGCAATTGAGTGCAACCATTTTTCTCTTTTTGATATATAAGCTGTTTTTGGTATGCACCTATTCAGACTAGGATGTGCCGTCAGTTTTTCTGTCATTTGTATACTAGCTTTCTGACTAAGCACTCCGCCCTTAACCAAGCTGTGATTTTAATTATATTTAATTATATCCAATCATTTGGTTCCTATCCTCCTTTAAATTTAGGCTTTACCTAGTCATTAGCCAGAGGTTCACACTAGGCAGTTAGAATAGGGACCCATTCGATTTTGAGATTACCTTGACGTTGGTGAATGGGCTCACAATTTTTGGCCAAATTTGTGCTAAGTATCTCATTAGTAGCCATTATGCTATTCACACTACTTAGATTTCATAGTGACATGTTTTAATGCAACCATTTTTCTCTTAACGATATGAACTTGTCAGGATCGCTGGTGTGTCGCTACATGATCGCTGATCAGCTGCCAAACAGGCAGCTTCACCAGCGATCAGGATAGCGACATGCGGGTAACAAGCGACGCACGTCGCTTAGTTACCCGCAGTGTACATAAAGATACCAGCGCGCTGATGCAGGGAGCTGGTAACCAAGGTACAAATTGGGTTTCTAAGTGCCGCGCGGTGCTTAGAAACGTGATGTTTACCTTGGTTACAAGCTCCAGCTCGCTGATCGCTGGCCTCCCGCATGCCACACGCAGTGATGCGTGCTGGCCAGCGGGAGACCAGAGATCAAAAAAATGTCCAGGCCATTCGAGCACGATCAGCGATACCCGGCAGGGGGGCCGGTCGCTGATAAGTGTCACACACAGCGATCTCGCTGGTGAGATCGCTGTTGCCTCACAAAACTTGTGACTCAGCAGCGATCACGCTAGCAAGATCGCTGTGTGTGACGGGGGCTTAAGTCACTGCAGAGTTCCTGTTAGGCTAGTTTCACATTTGCGCTTTTGAGCGCAGCGACGGCCTGCGCACGGCCGCCGCTAAGCCCCGCCCCTGCCACGCCTCCGCGGTAGCTCCGCCTACCGGCGCATGACGCTGCATGGGTCCTGCGTCCCCTATCTTTATCACTGGGGGAACAGGCCGTGCGCAGTATGCGTTTGGCGGCGCATGCGTCCTTTTCACGGTGCGCCGACCGGCGCCAAACGCAACCTTCTGCAAAATGCAGAGTAGAAAAGGGTGGGTCACATTAGCTGATAAAAGGCGGCAGGCATCGGTTTCCTGGAATTCAATCCATTATCTATTACAGTCAGTGGGTGATTTGTCAATCAAATGTTCCATCCTATATAGAAGGTCTCTTTCAGAGAACCACTCCTCCAGAGTAGGTGGAGATATACTTTTCCAGTGACGAGGAGTGATATTCTTAGCAGCCTGTATAAGGTAGCTTATTCAAGATCTTTTGTATCTGGTGAAACTAGTTGGGATCACAAAAAGCAAAAGAGAACCAGGAGAGCCGGGTACAGAGAGACTAGTTATTTTTGAATAGTTTGAATTATCTGAGTCCAAAAACCTCCTATTTTGGGACAGCTCCACCAAATGTGTGTCATCGTCCCCTCCTCCACTCCACATCTCCAGCATCTATCTGATACTGCGAGAAATCACGTATAATCTTTATTTTTATATAGCGCTAACATATTCCGCAGCGCTTTACAATTTGCACCCACACTTATGAAGTAATACGGAAACCCATTACCATCTGGAGCTAATCTTAAAGGAGGTCTCTTGAGTTTTGGTTGCAATGGAGGTTTTGTGAGCAAATTGAAAACATTTAGCCCATTGCGAGTCCTTAAAAGATTTCCCCAATTTTTTTTTTCCCATTCAGCGCAATAGGGTGGTCTGACAGTTGTAGTTTGGGCTATTAGGTGATTATAGAGCAATTCGATAGTGCGAGGGTGGAGCCGATGAGAGGCACAGCTTTTCAAAATTTGTAAGGTCCCTATTCAGTTGTCTGTTTTTCTTAACCTAGGAATAGAAATGTTGTAATTGACTATAATCATAGTTGGCTTTTGAAGGGATAGAGCAGTCCCGAAATATCTCGTTGAGGGGTATTAAAGATGTGTTAGTACATGAGGAATATTGAAGCGTGTGATATTTATTTCTACCCAGAAATTCATTGGGAGATGGTCCTGGTAAGAAGGTGGGGTTGTCTGAGATTGGGTATAGATAATCTTATTGTCTCGAAATAGGGCTAGGATTGTTCCGTATGTGCTGTAGGATAGTTGAGAGGGTTTCAGGCTTGATAGATGTGGGTTCCAGGGGAGTGTAGTTAATACCTTTACATATAGTTTGCGCTACATGAATGAATGATGGATGTTGGGTTCCAGTAGAGTGTAGTTAATGCCTTTTGAAATATTGTTTGGGCTTTATGAACCCAAAGCTTCCCATGTTGATGATGAAAATAGAGTATTCTGGTATGGACTGCCGCCATGCAGTATTTCCTACAATCCGGAAGACCGAGGCCTCCCATCTGTTTAGGCCTGATTAACCCCTTTCTGCCATATGACGTACTATCCCGTCCATGTGCCCTGGGACTTAATTCCCAGGGACGGGATAGTACGTCATAGCGATCAGTGGCGCTCACGTGGTGGTCACGGTCCGTCCCCGACACGTTAACCCATTGTACACCGCGATCAAACGCGATCGCGGTGTACCTGGGGTTAAAGGGAAGCATCGGCAGGGAGGGGGCTCCCTCCGTGCTTCCCTGATCCCCCCACGGCAGCGCAATGTGCAGCGCTGCTGCGGGGGGCTCTTTCCCTACAGGCCCTCGGATCCAAGATGGCGACGGGGACCTTCGGGGGCCTGTCATAGAATCATAGAAACATAGAGTTGGAAGAGACCTCCTGGGCCATCTGGTCCAACCCCCTGCTCAGAGCAGGATTCGCTAAATCATCCCAGTCAGATGTCTGTCCAGCCTCTATTTGAAGACTTCCATTGAAGGAGAACTCAACCACTTCTCGTGGCAGCTTGTTCCACTCATTGATCACTCTAACTGTCAAAAAGTTTTTTCTAATATCTAATCTGTGTCTCCTCCCATTCAGTTTCATCCCATTGCTTCTAGTCTTTCCTTGTGCAAATGAGAATAAAGTTGATCCTTCTACAATGTGAATAGCTGTCTACAAATATCTAAAGGGCTGTAAGTCTCCTCTCAGTCTTCTCTTTTGCAAACTAAACAATCCCAAATCCTGCAACCTTTCCTCATAAGACAGGGTTTGCAGACCGGTCACCATTCTGGTCGCTCTTTTCTGAACTTGCTCCAGTTTGTTGATGTCTTTTTTAAAATGTGGTGCCCAAAACTGGACACACTATTCCAGATGAGGTCTGAACAAAGAGGAGTAGAGGGAAATAATGACTTCACGTGATCTAGACTGTATGCTTCTGTTAATACATCCTAGAATTGCATTTGCCTTTTTTGCTGCTGCATCACACTGTTGACTCATATTCAGTCTGTGATCTATTAGTATACCCAAGTCTTTTTCACATGTGCTGTTGCTTAGCCCTATTCCTCCCATTCTGTATATGCTTTTTACATTTTTATTGCCCAGATGTAGTACTTTGCATTTTTCCCTGTTAACCATTCTGTTAGTTGCTGCCCACTTTTCCAGTTTATTTATATCTTTTTGAATCCTCTCTCTCTCTTCTCTAGTATGAGCTATCCCTCCTAGCTTTGTGTCATCAGCAAATTTAATCAGTTTACCCTCAATTCCTTCATCCAAATCGTTGATAAAGATGTTGAACAATACAGGGCCCAGGACAGAGCCCTGTGGTACCCCACTTGAGACATTCTTCCAACTGGATGTGCAGCCATTTACGACCACTCTTTGGGTCCGATCACTAAGCCAGTTATGAATCCACCTAACAGTTGCCTTGTCCATTCCATACTTAGTCATTTTTTCAATAAGGATTGTATGAGATACTTTGTCAAATGCTTTGCTGAAGTCAAGATATACTATATCTACAGCATTTCCTTGATTCACCCAATCAGTGATTCCGTCATAGAAGGAAATTAAGTTAGTCTGACATGACTTATTAGTTACAAACCCATGCTGACTCTGTTTAATCACTTCATTCTTATCCAGGTACTGACATACATGTTGTTTAATAATTTGTTCAAAGATATTTCCTGGTATAGAAGTCAGACTCACCGGCCTATAGTTGCCTGGGTCCACCTTCTTCCCCTTTTTGAAGATAGGAACAACATTTGCTCTTCTCCAGTCTTCTGGGACTTCTCCTGTTCTCTAAGAATTTTCAAAGATTATGGAGAGGGGTTCAAAAATTTCTTCTGCTATCTCCTTCAGTACTCTGGGGTGTAATTCATCTGGACCTGGAGACTTAAATTCATTTAGGTTAGCTAAGTGTTTCCTCACTTTCTTTCTGTTTATAGATATCCTGGATTCTTCTATTTCCTTAATAGGACAGTGAAGAACAGTTGATGTTACATTTCCTTACTGAGAGAAAACAGATGCAAAATAGGAATTTAAAAGTTCGGCCTTCTCAACATCTTCTCTTACCATTTCATCATTTTCATTCTGTAAAGATCTTATAGCATCTTTGACTTTTCTTTTACTTTTGACATATCCCCAAAATCCTTTATTATTGCTTTTGACATCTCTTGCAAGCCTAAATTCATTGTCAGCTTCCAATTCTCTTTCTGAATCCCTTAAAATCTGCCTTTCTGAAATCTAACCTGAAATCCGCCTCTAGTTATCCAAAATTCTAAAATAGCATGGTCGCTACCTCCTAGGGTCCCAGCCACTTTTACCTCCTCAACCATTTCCTCCCTGTTTATAAGGATTAGATCCAAGTTAGCAGTTCCCCTTGTTTTCTCCCCTACCTTTTGGAAGATAAAGTTGTCAGCAAGAGAGGATAAGAATTTGCTTGACCTGTTAGTTTTGCCTGAGAGAGATTCCCAACAAATGTCTGGATAGTTGAAATCTCCCATGACAACTATGTCATATTTTTTGGAGAACTTGGCCATTTGATGCATAAAGAGTTCCTCCATATCTTCAGCTTGCACAGGCGGCCTGTAGTAAATGCCTACAATGGTGTCCTTTCCATTGTTCTGTCCTTGTATTCTTACCCAAAAAGTTTCCACAGAACTCCCAGTCTCTGAAGCTTCAATCTCTGTGCAGATATACGCGTTTCTAACATACAATGCGACACCTCCTCCTCGTTTATCAAGTCTGTTTCTTGCAAATAAGCTGTATCCTTCTAGTCTTGTATTCCAATCATGTGTATTGTCCCACCAAGTTTCAGTGATTCCAATGACATCATATTTCTTTTCATGTGTTAGTAGTTCCTATTCTCCTTGTTTGTTGCCCATGCTTTGTGCATTAGTATAGAAACATTTTAGTTTGTGATTTGGTTTCTCTTTCTCCAATATTTGTATTAATTAGATTATTTTGTCTTTGTTCTTCCTTTCCACTTCTAATAGCAGAGTTCTCAATAGCATTTGTCAGGTGTATGGCTTTTTCTGGTCTTTTGCTTCCCTTCCCATGTTGTTCTAGTTTAAAGCTCTCCTTACAAGTGTAGCAAGGCGACTTCCAAATACATGTTTTCCAGTCTTCGTAAGGTGCACCCCATCTCTAGCAAGTAGTCCATCGTAAAGGTAATTCACTCCGTGATCCATAAATCCAAATCGTTGCTGACGGCACCATCGACGTAGCCAGTTGTTCACCTGCAGAATCTTATTCCACCTCCTTGTTCCATGGCCATCCACTGGGAGGATGGAAGAGAAGACCACCTGCGCTCCCAGTTCTTTCATTTTCTTGCCTAAGTCTTCAAAGTCTCTGCAGATGGTTTCTAGGTCGTTTCTTGCGGTGTCATTTGTCCCCACATGTAGTAGCAGGAATGGGTAGTTATCTGTAGGTCTGAAGAGTCCTGATATCCTGTCAGACACATCTTTAATTTTTGCACCTGGAAGACAGCACATTTCTCTTGAAGCTATATCCGGTCTGCAGATAGCGGCCTCTGTTCCTCTCAACAGGGAATCCCCCATGACCACCACTCTCCGTTTCTTCTTCACAACATTTTTCTTTCTCCATCCAGGAGGACTCTGAAGGCGTACAAGGTTGCTGTTTGTGGGCAAAGTCTTATCCTGATGTATTTCTTCATCGTTTCCCTGCGTGAGAGCCTGGTACTGGTTCCTGAGCAGTATGGGTGCTGACTACCTCCTGATCCTCCTGGTTCTCTGGGTCACATGCTTCCATTCCTCTGTTTCTTCAGGTGCACTTCGAATTTCTTCTCTTTCTGTAACATGAAGAGATAATTCTGCTCTGTCTAAGAACTCTTCACCTTCCTTAATGATCTTCAACGTAGCTAAACTCTCCGAGATTTTGCAACTTTTCCTCCAACAGGGACACAAGCTTGCATTTGTGGCATGTGAAGTTTGGCTTTTCCACTGGTAAGTCTGTGAACATGTAGTAAGAAATGCAGCTCACCAAATGGCTCCTGGCCTCTTCCATATTGAGATTTCTTAAAAACGATGAAAGAGGAAACAAAATTCACGCGTCGATAGGCGCGCGGTTTTCCGATCTCCTCTTTTCAGCTGCAACGGCCAAAACCCAGTGATCGTTGAGCCTCGCGGAGACTCTTCACTTATCCCAGAAGGCACTGGGAATATGCAAATGATCTCCTCAAGACTCTTCCCCTGGTCACAGTGATCTGTGATGTGACAGATCATCGATCTGTCACAGAACAGTGATGTCCCACCTGGGACAATATAATAAAGTTAAAAAAAAAAAAAAAAAAGTGTAAAAATAATTAAAAAAAAATCGCTAAATAAATTAGTAAAAAAAAAAATATTCCCCAATAAATTCATTTTTTGAAAATAAAAAAAAAACAAAACAATAAAAGTACACACATTTGGTATCGCCCTATAAAACTGTCCCATTAGTTAACCCCTTTAGCGAACACCTTAAAAAATAAAAATAAAAAACGAAGCAAAAAATGATTTATCATACCGCCGAACAAAAAGTGCAATCAAAAAGACGCATATAAATATCCATGGTACCGCTGAAAACGTCAGCTAGTCCCGCAAAAAACGAGCCGCCATACAGCATCATCCGCAAAAAAATAGTTATAGCTCGCAGAATAAAGCGATGCAAAAATAATTTTTTATATAAAATAGTTTTCATTGCATAAAACCGACAAAACATAAAAAAAACCTAAATGAGGTATCACTGTAACCGTACTGACCCGAAGAATAAAACCGCTTTATCAATTTTACCGCACGCGGAACGGTGTAAATGCACCCCCCAAAAGAAATTCATGAAACGCTGGTTTTTGTTCATTCTGCGTCCCAAAAATCGGAATAAAAAGCGATCAAAAAATGTCACGTGCCCGAAAATGGTACCAATAAAAACGTTAACTCGTCCCGCAAAGAATAAGATCTCACATGACTCGGTGGGTCAAAATACGGAAAAATTATAGCTCTCAATATGTGGTGATGCAAAAACTATTTTTACAATAAAAAGCGTGTTTTAGCGTGACACAGCTGCCAAACATAAAAACCGCCATAAATAGTAAATCAAACCCCCCCGTTATCACCCCCTTAGTTAGGGAAAAATAATAAAACTAAAAGAAAATGTATTTATTTCCATTTTCCCATAAGGGTTAGGGCTAGGGCTGAGATTAGGGTTAGGGGTGTGTTGGGGTTAGGGTTGGCGTTAGAATTGGGGGTTTCCACTGTTTGGGCACATCAGGTCCTCTCCAAATGCAACATGGCGTCTGATCTCAATTCCAGCCAATTCTGCGTTGAAAAAGTAAAATGGTGCTCCTTCCCTTTCAAGCTCTGCCATGCACCCAAACAATGTTTTACCCCCACATATAGGGTATCAGCATACTCAGGACAAATTGCAAAACTACTTTTGGGGTCCAATTTCTCCTGTTACCCTCAGGAAAATAAAAAATTGGGGGCAAAAATATCATTTTTGTGGAAAAAAATGATTTTTTTTTATTTTCACGCCCAGGCGTTATAAACTTCTGTGAAGCACTTGGGGGTTCAAAGTGCTCACCACACATCTAAGTTCCATGGGGGGTCTAGTTTCCAAAATGGGGTCACTTGTGGGGAGTTTCAATAGTTTAGGTACATCAGGGGCTCTCCAAACGCACATGACACCCGCAGACCATTCCATCAAAGTCTGCATTCCAAAACGTCACTACTTCCCTTCCGAGCCCCGACATGTGTCCATACAGTAGTTTTCTCCCACATATGAGGTATCACCGTACTCAGGACAAATTGGACAACAACTTTTGGGGTCCAATTTCTCCTGTTACCCTTGGGAAAATAAAAAAAATTGGAGACTAATTGATCATGTTTGTGGAAAAAATACGATTTTTTTATTTTCATGCCCGGGCATTATAAACTTCTGTGAAGCCTTTGGGGGTTCAAAGTGCTCACCACACATCTAGATAAGTTCCTTAGGGGGTCTACTTTCCAAAATGGGGTTACTTGTGGGGGGTTTCCACTGTTTAGGTACATTAGGGGCTATCCAAAGGCTACATGACACCTACAGACCATTCTATCATAGTCTGGTTTCCAAAACGTCACTACTTCCCTTCCGAGCACCCAAAGTGTGCCCATACAGTAGTTTTCTCCCACATATGAGGTATCAGCGTACTCAGGACAAATTGAACAACAACTTTTGGGGTCCAATTTCTCCTTGTACCCTTGGGAAAATAAAAAAAATTGGTGACTAAAAGATCATGTTTGTGGAAAAAATACGATTTTTTTATTTTCACGCCCGGGCGTTATAAACTTTTGTGAAGCACTGGGGGGTTCAAAGTGCTCACCACACATCTAGATAAGTTCCTTGGGGGGTCTAGTTTCCAAAATGGTGTCATTTGTGGGGGAGTTTCTACTGTTTTGGTACATCAGGGGCTTTCCAAACGCGACATGGTGTCCAATCTCAATTCCAGCCAAAAACGCCAAATGGCGCTGCTTTCCTTCCGAGCTCTGCCATGCGCCCAAATAGTGATTTACACCCACATATGGGGTATCAGCGTACTCAGGACAAATTGCATAATAACTTTTAGGGTCCTGTTACCCTTGGTAAAATAAAAATTGGGGGTGAAAAGATCATTTTTGTGGAAAAAATATGATTTTTTAATTGTACGGCTGTACGTTATAAACTTCTGTGAAGCCCTTGTGGGTTCAAAGTTCTCACCACATATCTAGATAAGTTCCTTGGGGGGTCTAGTTTCCAAAATGGGGTCACTTGTGGTGGGTTTCCACTGTTTAGGTACATCAGGGGCTCTCCAAACGCGACATGGCGTCCGATCTGAATTCCAGCCAATTTTACATTGAAAAAGTTAAACGGCGCTCCTTCCCTTCTGAGGTCTGCCATACGCCGAAACAGTGGTTCCCCCCACATATCAGGTAGCGTACTCAGGACAAATTGCACAATAACTTTTGCAGTCCATTGTCTCCTGTTACCCTTGGTAAAATTAAAAAAAAAATTGAACGTGATGTATTTTTTTGTGAAAAAAAGTTAAATGTTAATTTTTTTAAAATATTCAAAAAATTCCTGTAACGCACCTAAAGGGTTAATAAACTTATTGAATGTGGTTTTGAGCACCTTAAGGGGTGCAGTTTAGAATGGTGTCACTTTTCAGTATTTTCTGTCATATAGACCCCTCAAAGTGGCTTCAAATGTGATGTGGTCCGTAAAAATAAAATGGTGTTGCAAAAATGAGAAATCGCTGGTCAATTTTTAACCCTTATAACTTCCTAACCAAAAAAAATTTTGGTTCCAAAATTGTGCTGATGTAAAGTAAACATGTGGAAAATGTTACTTATCAAGTTTTTTGTGTCGTATCTCTGTGATTTAAGGGCATAAAAATTCAAAGTTGGAAAATTGCAAAATTTTCAAAATTTTCGCCAAATTTCCGTTTTTTTTCTCAAATAAATGCAAGTTATATGAAAATTTTACCACTAACATGAAGTACAATATGTCACGAGAAAATAGTGTCAGAATCACCGGGATCCATGGAAGCGTTTCAGAGTTATTACCTCATAAACGGACAGTGGTCAGAATTGTAAAAATTGGCCCGGTTATGAACGTGCAAACCACCCTTGGGGCTTAAGGGGTTAAGATAGCACCATGAATATGTGGACGACCTTTCTGCCAAAGGAACTAGCAAAACCTACTACGTAGATGTTTCAAAAATGTAAAGGGATTCTGATTTGGGATAGTTTGAAAGAGGTTAAACAGTCTAGGTAGAAAATTTATTTTTAATATATTTACTCTGCCAAACCATGAGAAATCCTTTAGCAGTCCATGAATAGGTCCTTATGGATTTGCCCAAGTCAAGGTTTGTAGTTGAGCTCAAACAGGTGAGAGAGGTATACACATAAGTAGTGCTCTAAGTATTTTATACCCTGTGATGGCCAAGAAAAAGGAAAATTTTATTGGATGATAGCCTGTGTGGTAGTTGGCAAGGAGACGTTGAGAGCTTGATATTGGACCGAGTGCCAAAATGATCCACTTCTGCCGTGGTGGATGTAATTGACGTATGTGGGTTTGTAATGTATAGGAGCAAACAAATAAAGGAGCATTATGTAGCGCCATAGCCTGCAATTATGAAAGTTGAATTGCATTATTGTACTGGAAATATGAAAAATTGAGTGCTTAGCTCATAAATTGTCCATTTCATGTGTACCTGGAAGCCACGTTAAGGCGATTCTCACCTAACCTAATGCCAATCCTCTCTTAGACTAAAGTCTTCATCTGTATAAAAATCTAATGTGAATCCTCTCTTGAAATCTATATCTCTGTGGAGGGGTAGGGTCCTACTGTGATTAAAAATGCCTGAGGCTAAGGGGCGGGGTGCTCAGTCAGAAGGCTAATGAATACAAATTTGAAAAAACTGACCGTCACATCCAAACATAAACTAGGTTTGAACACGTGCTTACCTAGAGTCACCAACTCATATACAATAAAACATATAAAGCAGCACTCTGTAGCGCCATAGCATGCAAATATGAAAATTGAATTGCAATACTGTGCTAGAAATATGAAAAATTGAGAATGCTTAGTGCATAAATTGGCCAATTCATGTGAACCTGGAAGCCACGTTAAGGCGATTCTCATTTCCATGACTTTCCTAATGCCAATCCTCTCTTCTATATGAGTTGGCAACTCTAGGTAAGCACCTGTCCAGACCTAGGCATTCACAGGAAAACAGTCAGGACAGACCCCCTGCAGTTATGGCAACGCGTCAGTGCCCTGCGATTGCATCACAGGGGCGTCCGATGGGCACATGGAATGATGTGCCCCATCTATGTGCGAGCTGTAAATGTCACTGGCAGATATTGAAAGCCGCATTTAACAAGTAACAAGTTGAGTCACTGATGGAGCTCCGCTCTACGCACAGCTGTTAGAGGCAGATGATGGATGAATATCACAGCCATGATCTGCCAGGAATGATGCATCAAATTCAGGGATGCTGCATATAACTGTATGTCATATGTCTGTAAGGTGTTAAAGGGAATCTGTCAATAGGTTTTTGCCACCTAATCTGAGAACAATGTTATGGAATGTTATATGGAAACAAACGATAACATAGATTTTTATATTTTTAGAATTAATATAGAAGTATTATACATTTCAATTTGTAGCTTGTGTTTTCCTAATTATCTTTGTTCCATTTTTTTATTTGTGTTCAGTTAATGTTGGATCAAGCTTCTAGTAATTTGGCTGCAGATTTGGCTTTTTTGGATTCCATTTCTGAAAGTACTGCTCAGCATGCTTCAACCAATAATGGCGAACAGGTATGTTTTGTAGCAAAAACCGTATTATGACAAACGATCGTTAGATGATCATTTACAAGCATTACTATGCTGCAAGGGTTTCACCATATACCAGAGTACCTTATACTACTAACATTTGGTCCTTTCACCTTCTGTATTCATATTTTGCCATTTGATGTAGCCAGTAACCACTTTTCATTCTAGTCATTTTTTTGTCCCTGTATCTTGACACATGTAATACAAATGCTTCTCACTAAATTAGAATATCATCAAAAAGTTAATTTTTCAGTTTTTCAATACAAAAAGTGAATCTTCTATATTAGATAAACTAATTACAGAGAGGTCTATTTCAAGTGTTTATTTCTGTTAATGTTGATGATTGTCTTACAGCCTGTTAGTGTTCTAGGGAGGAACCCGAAAGTGGACTCTCTGGGTCGTGGCTCCAGAGCCCCCGAGGGCGAGCTGGCCTCGTGATGACCACCCCCTATACAACAAGCGTTAGGGGCAGACCCAAGGGAGATGGAACCACGACGGCCAGAGCCAAAGGGGTGACTTATGGTTATACAGTAAAGTTAAGGTGGAAGGCCGAAGTGTAGATATGGCGGGACTGACGATGAAAAAGAGAAAGGACAAAATGAGGAAGGTGAACAAAGGGCTGGAAGTTACGGCCTGTATGTCCTGTAAATGCACTCAATACTTGGTCGTGGCTCCTTTTGCATCAATTCCTGCATCAATGCAGCGTGGCGTGAAGATGATCAGCCTGTGGCACTGCTGAGGCGTTATGGAAACCCAGGTTGCTTTGATAGCAGCATTCAGCTCGTCTGCATTGTTTGGTTTGGTGTCTCTCATCTTCCTTTTGACAATACCCTATAGATTCTCTATGGGGTTAAGGTCAAGTGAGTTTGTTGGCCAATTAAGCACGCTGAAACTGTTGTTTTTAAACCAGGTATTGGTACTTTTGCAGTATGGACAGGTGCTAAGTCATGCTAGAGAGTGAAATTTCCTTCTCCAAAAACTTGTTGGTAGAGGGAAGCATGAAGTGCTCTAATATTTCCTGGCAGACGGCTGCGCTGACTTTGGTCTTGATAAAACAAACTGGGACCTACACCAGCAGATGACATGGCTTTCCAAACCATCACTCATTGTGGAAACTTCACACTAGACCTCAAAGATCTTGGATTGTGTGCCTCTCCACTCTTCCTCCAGACTCTGGGACCTTGATTTCCAAATGAAATGCAAAACTTAAGAGCCTTTTACTAATAGCGATATCTCTAAAGCGTCACCGTTTTTGTGACGCAACAGCAATATCGGTAGCGATATCGCTACATGTGACACTTACCTCCGACCGGCCCCCCGCTGGCTATCGTTGATCGCGCAAGATCGTCCTGGTCCATTTCTCGTCGTCGGCTTCCAGCTGGCGCCGACAAGTGACTCCATGGACATGGGAGGAAGTCGTCATCAGAGCTGCCGTCTGACAGTTAAGTAACGACCGCCGACCGCTGCTGCATTGCTGGTGAGATCTGCCTGTTTGGCAGCTCACTAGCGACCATTTAGTGATGCACCCGCGATCCTGACCGGGTCGTATTGTTGTCGGGATCGCTGGTGCATCGCTAAATGTAACGGGACCTTTACTTTCCTCTGAAAACAACATATTAGACAACTGAATAACAGTCCAGTTCTTTTTCGCCTTGGTCCACTCCTTGTGAATCTCCCTGAAATTTTTGAATGGCCCTTTCTTAGCAATCCCTTCAAGGCTGCTTTTATCCCGCTTGCTTGTGCACCTTTTTCTACCACAATTTTCTCTAGTCACCTTCCACGATAGTATAGGAGGTTGTCTCCACGCCCTAATGAGGGACAGGAAGCACAAAGAGGTTAAAAGCCCCTCCCACCTCCTATTCACCAGTGTCTTTCCTGTCCTCCATGGGGCATGGAGAGGTTATTGGGTATGCTGCATGGCCGGCGCTGTAGTATACCTTTATTATGTAGGTGGGCAGTGGTGTTCATGGGCTCTGCCTTCTTCCTCCTTTCTGCTCCCGTCTCCCCGCTTGCGATGGATTCCAGGACCTTTCTTCCCACCTACGCCCCCGCTGGGGGTAAAGCGGGCCAGTGATCCCCATAGCTGGAGGCCTCCCGGAGCTCTCGGCTTTCCTACCCCTGCACGCGCTGTTCAGAGGACCCGGAAGTGACGTCATCAAAGGGCGCGTGTCACGTGTCTTGCGTTCCAAGGTGGAACGCATGTACTTCCGGTTTCCGCCTTCTGCGGGCTCCGGACCTCCAAACGTCGTGCAGAGCACGCTGAAGCTTACGGAAGCCTGCTCAAGACACGGTGGGAAGAGGGGAAAAGATCATTAGCGCTGAGGGCAGGGTTTATTTCTATATAAACCTGCCAGAAGACACCTCTAGGTAATGCTTATCCCTGCAAGTATGGATGCTGTATCTGCTTCCTGCCCTGCATCTGCAGAGCCCAGCGCTGCCCCAGTAAGTCTGTGGAAGGGGGGGTCCTAGTCCGGGTCTTATGTCAAGGATAGTGGGTTCCCTCTTTTAGTTATACTTCTCTCACTTCTCTTCCTTGGGACACAAGTCTGCCCTCAAAAACCTGATTCAAAATGTCCTTAAATGTGCCCTCTGCATTTAGAAGCTTGAATCCCGGTGAGAAAAGAAGTTATTGCAGGAGTGTACGGACAAGGTGGTTTGGGCTGAACATCTCTCACTCCTGAATGAAATTCGTGCCCTGGTAAAGCAGGATGCACAATCCTCCTTAGCTGCCTTAACACCTCCCCCTCCTTCTCTGAGACCTTCATCTAATAAGAGGAAACTGCTTATTGAGGACTCTGACTCAGATTCCGAGGACTCTAAAAGCTCAGCCTCAGGGAAATGGGAAGAATCATCCCAAAGTATATCTGAAGCTAGAAAATATTTTTTCTTCATAGAATATATGGAGGAATTAATCAGGGCAGTCCGTAACACCATGGGCTTGGAGGAGGAACAGATCCCTCAAACAGTTCAGGATGAAATGTTTGGAGGGTTGAAGGCAGAGAGGCAGATAGAGTTCCCGGTCCATGAGAACATCATGAACATGATCACTTAGGAATGGGAGTTTCTGGAAAAGCGGCTGGGCATCCCTTCGGAGCTTAAGCATAGGTTCCCTCTAGAGGGTGAATCGGTTAGCTGGGACGTCCCTAAGGTAGACATACAGGTGGCAAGGGTAGCTAAGAAGACTGCACTTCCCTTCGAGGACTTTTCTCAACTTAAGGACCCTATGGACAGGAAGATGGAAAGCCTCCTGAAAAAATCCTGGGAGATATCTCAACTTCCTCACTTCGGACAAATATAGCTTCCACCTGTGTTCTGCCTGCATACACGTTGACACGGTGTGCAATCTGGCATACAGCATAAACCACTTTCTGTCTTCCAAATAAGCTGACCGTTCTCTGTAGTCTAACTTGTTTATTGGTGAATAGGTACAGAACATGCATTAAAACTATAAGAATACAAACAACATAGGTAAGTATTGGGAAAATAATCACACAGCTAATACTTACAATTAACAGGAAAGTACACAGTATGATGTAAACGTTAACATGGAAATACACAGATCTCTAATCACATCTCCTATGCAGTGGCTGCTATACAGTTAATCACATCTCTGTACAATACTTATTGCAAGAACAGAGCTACAGCATACAGTCTTGATCACGTGAAGTCATTATTGCCCTCAACTCCTCTTTGGTCAGACCTCATCTGAAATACTGTGTCCAGTTTTGGGCGCCACATTTTAAAAAAGACATCAACAAACTGGAGCAAGTTCAGAAAAGAGCGACCAGAATGGTGACCGGTCTGCAAACCCTGTCTTATGAGGAAAGGTTGCAGGATTTGGGAATGTTTAGCTTGCAAAAGAGAAGACTGAGAGGAAACTTAATAGCTGTCTACAAATATCTCAAGGGCTGTCACATTGCAGAAGGATCATCTTTATTCTCATTTGCACAAGGAAAGACTAGAAGCAATGGGATGAAACTGAATGGGAGGAAATATTAGAAAAAACTTTTTGACAGAGTGATCAGTGATTGGAACAGGCTGCCACGAGAGGTGGTGAGTTATCCTTCAATGGAAGTCTGCAAAGAGAGGCTGGACAGACATCTGTCTGGGATGATTTAGCGAATCCTGCTTTGAGCAGGGGGTTGGACTAGATGGCCCTAGAGGTTCCTTCCAACTCTACGATTCTATGATTCTTTATTAATCTTACCAGATATGCTTTACCGGGATAGCAAATTCAAGTTGGAGTAGTTACAGGAGGACAAATAAACACGTGCGTAAACAAAAGAAAATGGAGTCGTCTTCTTCCCAGTATAACTGCTTCAATCCCACAATGCAACACTCTGCTGATAAAGACACAGGCTATAAATTCAGCCACCACTAGATGGTGCTATAACAACTAACCAGCACATAAATACAAACATATTGCCCTATATTCAGAGGGCAGAACAACCTTTGTTGCTAGATCCCTCTTTCAGTGGATGGATCAGTTGGAGAGTCATTTAAAAATGCAACTGGACTTTTGGCATACGCCTTGACTGAGTCGGTTCGCATTGCTGCTAGATCCATGGTCCAGTCCAACTCTGTCAGGGGGGCCCTGTGGCTTAAAATGTCGAGTAGGGATGTTACATCAGAGATTAAACTTTGCTCCATCCATTTTAAAGGTATGAATGTCTTCAGACTAGCCCTCAATGATATGTTTTTTCGTCCCTCTCTGCCTTAAACCCCTCAAGCTAGGGGTAAAGGGAAGACTAGGAGGTAGAGCTGCGCTAAAGGGAAAGGCAAGAACATTCTTGTCCCCCAGCAGCAGCACCAGGACAAAGAAACAACTCCGACGCCGTGGGGGGAGGCTTTCTAAGCTCTTTCATCGGTGGCTGGCGGTTTCCAATTGCCAGTGGGTCCTCAATATTATCAAGGAGTGCCTCCTTATAGAGCTCGAATCCTCCCCTCTTCGGGGTCTAAGAATCACCTCCCTACCATCCCGAGGAGCACAAGACCTTCTGATATCGGGTCTTCAGGATCTGCTGAGAGCAAACGTAATCTCCCCAGTGCCAGCGGAAGAATGGGGAAGGGGTCACTACTCTCGCCTCTTTATCGTGAAAAAAACTTCAAAGGATGTGCGTATCATTATAAATCTGGAATTAAACCCACGGGGGCACCACTGACATTAATGGGGATCCAACCAGACCTATACAAAATTGATGATTAAAGAGAGAGAAAAGGAATAGGCCACACAATGGGGATCACCTAACAAAAGATTTAGCAAAAATTGTAACAATCTTTATTTAGACACAAACAACTAAACACCCAATTGTTAAAAACATTAAAAGTTAGTCACACATGTGACTTGAACATCTAGGTTCACAATAGAACCAAACCCTCATAACTTCACCTCCACAGAAAAACATCTCAATAACAGACCAAATATGTATGTAGATAGCATACCACAGTATAAAAGGCTTTACACGTAAACTGGCTCACATTCATAAATAAATGCACACACCAAAAATACAAATATTGGCAATTGATAGCAGAAAAATAAAACAATATTAAAGCCACATATGCTATATACACAGGAAGAGATGGTATAAACCATATATCAGCCAATTATAATAAATATATATGATCTAATTTACCTGTGAGAAATTGCGCAAATAGCCCACAAACAGTATCTGGCCTATATAACACGCTAATGCAATGTTATTGATCAGGATAGGATACACGGCTCAGCAGTCAGTATCACACAGGATAGGATTAGATGTACAGTTTTTATGTGCAATATAATCATTATAATTTGTTATAACTAACCACAGTTGGTTACTATGCCCAGGCAACGCCAGGCTCTTCAGCTAGTTTTTAATATAAATGCATTAAATATAAAGAAATTTTAAGATTCTCTCACATGGCATCTACTTCATGAGCCAAATCCACTAGTAGTCTACATTAACATAAGTGAATTCAAGCACAGTGTACCTCACCATCCCCTAGAGGGATCCCCTTACAGAACCTCATGGTCACAATCTATTCATAGTCTGCACCAGTGTTTCCCAAACTCCATCATGGCCAGGGGCGAATTAAGAGTAGTCAGGGCCCCAGGCAGTTTAGAAGGTATGGTTCCTCTCCCAGTACTCTGTTTCACGTCACATGATTTCCTTTATAGGTCATGTGATCAGTCATGTGATTGACACACAGGTGCTCTGGTGTACATCTACAGATGCAAAATGACAGAGAGGTGCACTGCTCAATTTTTTTTCCCTTCTGTGCAGCACTATACATAACAAAGTGCTCTACATAATAGAGCAGGAGTGTGGGAGAGACACTCCTGTAAGGGAGGCCCAAACCAATAAGCTGAAATTAGTTCTGCGCAATATTAATATTAACATATTAATTATAACTTTATATTAGTTGTATCACTTAATATTGAGATTAATTAAGCAAGCTGGCATTCCACTCACAGGCCCCTATATGCACTATGAGCACTCACATAGCCCCCAATATTCAGTATGAGCTCTCACATAGCCTCCCTATATACTGTACAGTATGAGCCCCCACATGGTCCCCAATATATAGTGTGAACCCCCCACATTGCCTCCGAAATACCATGTGAGCTGTCACATAGCCTCTCATAACCTATACACAGTATATGTCCCCACATAGTTCCCGGAATACGGTATGTGCCCCACATAACCCCCTATACACAGTATGAACCTTCACATAGCCACTCTATATACAATGAGTCCCCACACAGCTCTTCCATATACGCAGCCTGAAATAGCAGGTTTTTTTTTTGTTTTTTTTTGAGGGTTTGCATCAATTTTTGTAAAGAACATGCCTACAACTGTGGACATTAGGTTTTCTTTTTATTGTCATGCATACAACAAATAGGACAAACTAGCTGAAAATGTCTGTGTGCATAACTATTCAGTAAAGTTAAAAATTTTGTAGAGCCATCTTTTGCAGCAATTACAGCTACACCCACTGCCATTGGGATTTTTGCCCATTCCTCAAGGCAAAACTGCTTTAGCTCATTCAAGTTAGATGGTTTCCTCTGGAGAACAGCAATATTGAATTCTGACCACAGATTCTCAATTGGATTAAGGTGTGGGCTTTGACTAGGCCACTCCATAACATTTACACATTTCCCCTTAAACCACTTGAGTGTTGCTTTAGCAATATGGTTTGGGTCATTGTCTTCTTGGAAGGTGAACCTCTGTCCCAGTCTCAAATCATTGACAGACTGAAACAGGTGTTGCTCAAGAATATCTCTCTATTTAGCTCGATCAATTTTCCCCTTGACTCAGACCATTTTCCTTGACCCTGCTGCTGAAAAACCTCCCACAGCATGATCCTGCCACCACCATACTGTGGGTATGTTGTTCTTGGTGTGATGAGCTGTGTTGGTTTGTCGCCAGAAATGGCGTTTACCTTGGTGTCCAAAAGGTTCAATTTTGGTGTCATCTGACCTTAGCACCTTCCACCATACATTTGGGAAGTCTCCCACATGTCTTTTGGCAAACTCAGAATGAGCCTTACAATGTAATGGTGGGATCATCAGATATTGAGAAGTACAAGTCAGAGTTAGGTTATGAAAAATATCCCAACAACTTTGTCCCAGTCTTGTTTGTTGATCTCTTTGGTCTTCATGGTGTTTGGTTAGTGGTGCCTTTTTATGTAATGGTATTGCAGCCTCTGGCCTTTCGGGAAAGGTATGTATAAACTGACAGACCATTTGATACTTTCTCTTAAGGTACTGTCACACTTAGCGATGTACCAGCGATCCCGACCAGAGATATGACGCGGTCAGGATCGCTGTTACTTCGCTAAGTGGTCGCTAGTGAGCTGCCACACAGGCAGATCTCACCAGCGACATAGCAGCGGTCGGGGGTCGCTACTTACCTGTCAGACGAGGCGATCCTGACGTCCATGCATCGCTCGTCGTCACAGCAGGAAGCCTCAGCAGGAAGCTGACGACGAGAAACAGTCCAGGACGTTCTCGCGCGATCAGCGATAGCCAGCGGGGGAGCGGTCGGAGGTAAGTATCAGACATAGCGATATCGCTATAACGTCACAAAAACCAGTGACGTTATAGCGATATTGCTAGCGATATCGCTTATTGTGACAGGCCCTTTAGAATCTGCTCCAAAGACATTGAGGACACCAGGTCTTGGATATTGGGACTATAAAACTTTCACACCACTAATCTAATCCAATTAAGGAGTCATTCTCATTGATATGATCTTTACATACAGTGCCTTGTGAGAGTATTCGGCCCCCTGGAACTTTTCAGCCTTTTCCCACATATCATGCTTCAAACATAAAGATACCAAATGTCATTTTTTTTTTTTGAAGAATCAACAAGTGGGGCACAATTGTGAAGTTGAACGAAATGTATTGGTTATTTTATATTTTTTTTGGAAATACAAAAACTGAAAAGTGGGGCGTGCAATATTATTCGGCCCCTTTACTTTCAGTGCAGCAAACTCACTCCAGAAGTTCATTGTGGATCTCTGAATGATCTAATGTTGTTCTAAATGACTAAGGATGATAAATATAATCCACCTGTGTGTAATCAAGTCTCTGTATAAATGCACCTGCTCTGTGATAGTCTCAGGGTTCTGTTGCACAGAGAGCATCATGAAGACCAAGGAACACACAACAGGCAGGTCCGTGATACTGTTCTAGAGAAGTTTAAAGCCGGATTTGGGCACAAAATGATTTCCAAAACTTTAAACATCCCAAGGAGCACTATGCAAGCGATCATATTGAAATTGAAGGAGTATCATACCACTGCAAATCTACCAAGCCCCTGCCGTCCCTCTAAACTTTCATCCCAGATAAGGAGAAGACTGATCAGAGATGCAGCCAAGAGGCCCATGATCACTCTGTATGAACTGCAGAGATCTACAGCTGAGGTGGGACAGTCTGTCCATAGGACAACAATCAGTCGTACACTGCACAAATCAGGCCTTTATGGAAGAGTGGCAAGAAGAAAGGCATTTCTCAAAGATATTCATAAAAAGTGTCATTTAAAGTTTGCAACAAGCCACCTGAGAGACACACCAAACATGTGGAAGAAGGTGCTCTTGTCAGATGAAACCAAAATCGAACTTTTTGGCAACAATGCCAAACGATATGTTTGGCGTAAAGTCAACACAGCTCATCACCCTGAACACACCATCCCCACTGTCAAACATGGTGGTGGCATCATCATGGATTGGGCCTGCTTTTCTTCAGCAGGGACAGGGAAAATGGTTAAAATTGATGGGAAGATGGATGGAGCCAAATACAGGACCATTCTTGAAGAAAACCTGTTGGAGTCTGCAAAAGACCTGAGACTGGGACCGAGATTTGTCTTCCATGAAGACAGTGATCCCAAACATAAAGCAACATCTACAATGTAATGGTTCACAAATAAACATATCCAGGTGTAAGAATGGCCAAGTCAAAGTCCAGACCTGAATCCAATCGAGAATCTGTGGAAAGAGCTGAAAACTGCTGTTCACAAACGATCTCCATCCAACCTCACTGAGCTAGAGCTGTTTGCCAAGGAAGAATGGGAAAGAATTTCAGTCTCTCGATGTACAAAACTGATCGAGACATACCCCAAGCGACTTGCAGCTGTAATCACCGCAAAAGGTGGCGCAATAAAGTATTAAGTTAAAGGGGCCGAATAATATTGCAGGCCCCACTTTTCAGTTTTTGTATTTCCACAAAAATTTAAAATAACCAATAAATTTCACTGAACTTCACAATTGTGTTCCAATTTCAATTGTTGATTCTTCACCAAAAAATTTACATTTGGTATCTTTATATTTGAAGCATGATATGTGGGAAAAGGTTGAAAAGTTCCAGGGGGCCAAATACTTTTGCAAGGCACTGTGTATATTAAACCAATACACATCCACACCCACATACAAGCCATGACTCCACCCTTGTTCCGGAAACCTTTGTAGGAGAGTGTCCAATCATCTTCTCGTAACATGAGAAATTATGATTATATTGTTCATCATCTTCCCCTTGATGGCGTCCTTGGATTTAGGATTAAGTCCTGGTGTCAAAATGCCTTCAGTTTAGGCCAGAGACTAAATGTCCATCTGAAGAACAATGGATTGTAATTCACCTCCACATAGAATGTGTGTCCATGATAAGATGTTCAATTTGGGAGTAATAGTTAATACTCCCAACACCACAGTGGTTATGTATCCTCCAAGAGGTTGGAGACACAATGTCCATCTGCAAAGTAGATTCTCTTTACTCTATTGAAATAACAAAGGACTTTTCAACCTCGGACATAATTGCCTTCCTGTGTAATCACATTTTATGGTCAGTCTCTTTGATGTACGTTTAGCTGTTATGTAGAGCATGAGGAATGTTCATTGCCCTTATGATATATAAACTGTCCATGTTGGCTCCAACAATACCACGTCTTTTTTTTTTTTTTTTTGCATATATTTGTTTCTTCAGAGACTTGATATTCCATGCCTGAAGAAGGGACCTAAGCAGTCTTGAAAGCTTGCTTTTTGACATCATTTATTTTCTTTTGTTAGCTATTAAAAGGTATCATAACTACAGGATTCTTGTTTTTCCCACTGAGAGCATTCTTTTTTCAACACTGTACCAAACGCTTTTCCTTTTAACACTTCGATTGCACACAAATGGACTTCAATAAGCATGTTACTTATGAATGTATTTGCTTGCGCCAGAGGGGCTTCATTGCAAAAGGCGTGAATACATATGCACATTACAATTTTTAGTTGTTTGACCCCATAAATTTATTTTATGCCTATATTTTTCACACTTAATCAACTTGGACTATTTTAGTGCTGATGCATCACAAATCTATCGGAATACAAAAATATTTAAAGTGAACTTATCAGCAGATTTTGTTAAGTAAACTACAGACAGTGTCGGGTTGGCACTGTTGTTTAATCTGTATTTGTAGTTTTCAGTTAATGAGATTCTCGTGCTTTGGGATGGCCTGTGGGTGGGGTTTTATGTGTTTCTTTGCTTATATATTCATATGTATTGGCTTATGACAGGTAAGTGATCCTTCATTGACCTCCCTTCTATTTTACATACTGCATAACATATTGTGTGGTTACAAAAAAAATTAACATTCATCAAAATGGCGCCAGTCATACCTGCACAGTAACATCTATTGTGTTCTGATAGATGCTACTGTGCATATGCTGCCGCCATTCTGCTGGAGAAAAAAATGTGGATCCATCAAAATTATGCTTAAATACTATTTGGTGTCTGATGACTCCTATGCTATCCTATACTAAATAGTCCTATGTATATGAGACGCCCACCAGGGCCGTGGGGTACTCTGAACCGGGTCGGACAGTACTTTGGGGAAGTCACAGGGCAGTGACCTGACTCCGTGGCCCTGGCTGTGCCATAAAATGGGGAATATGTATATGGGATTTAACGTGACGCCACCTGTGGTGTTCGGCAAAGGGTGGCCGACACTGCTAAAGGAGACCGCTGGGGCTGATTGTGACGCAGCTGGGATGTTTTTGCTCCCCACAGGTGGAGCTGGGCCCTAGGGCTATCGGTTCTGTTTATGTCAGGCTTCGTGTACCTTGTGGTGCAGGGCTCGGGGTGCAAGATCACTGAAGGACACAAGGGCTGTAGTTTTTCTTTTCCTTTACTTGATGGTTGATAGTACAGACCAGGGCACTGGTAACTGATTTGTAATGGAGATATGGGCAGCCTGGAAGCAATTTTTGATACACCTGGACAGGTAGGTACGGAGGCCTTCCTTCTGCGCTGTCCTCCCTTTTTCCTTGCTGCTTAACAGCTCATCTTCCTGCTGCTAACTGTCTCTCTCTGTTTTAAAAACAAACCGTTGCACGCATGGCAGACAGCTCGAGACTATCACAGGTGACGTTCCTTTGTGTCGGCCTGGGCTCTGGTATGCTTCAGTGCCACCGGGTATTAGATTGGGCCAGGAGACCTACAGTCCCCTGCCCTCTGGATTTAGCGCCCGTAATTTCAGTACCTATCCAACCACAGACTCCGGTATCCGGTTCCTAGCGCTCAGCTCTGGGGCGAGTTTAATCAGGAGTTTAATCACAGCTCGGCTTCTCTCCTACTGACACCTGGTAAGGGGAACTCTCCTTGCTTCCAGGCATGGAGGCATGACATTACTCCCTGTGAGGGAGGCAATGCCACTGTGGCAACCGGACTCCTGGGGTGCCACATATACAGTTAGGTCCATATATATTTGGACAGAGACAACATTTTTCTAATTTTGGTTCTAGACATTACCACAATGAATTTTAAACAAAACAATTCAGATGCAGTTGAAGTTCAGACATTCAGCTTTCATTTGAGGGTATCCACATTAAAATTGGATGAAGGGTTTAGGAGTTTCAGCTCCTTAACATGTGCCACTCTGTTTTTAAAGGGACCAAAAGTAATTGGACAATTGACTCCAAGGCTATTTCATGGACAGGTGTGGGCAATCCCTTTGATATGTCGTTCTCAATTAAGCAGATAAAATGCCTGGAGTTGATTTGAGGTGTGGTTCTTGCATTTGGAAGGTTTTGCTGTGAAGGACACATGCGGTTTAAGGAGGTCTCCATGCAGGTGAAAAAAACCATTCACTAAGCTGCAAAAACAGAAAAAACCCATCTGAGTAATTGCTACAACATTAGGAGTGGCAAAATCTACAGTTTGGTACATCCTGAGAAAGAAAGAAAGCACTGGTGAACTCATCAATGCAAAAAGACCTGGTCGCCCACGGAAGACAACAGTGGTGGATGATCACAGAATAGTCTCCATGGTGAAGAGAAACCCCTTTACAACAGCCAACCAAGTGAACAACACTCTCCAGGAGGTAGGCGTATCAATATACAAATCTACCATAAAGAGAAGACTGCATGAAAGTAAATACAGAGGGTTCACTGCACGGCGCAAGCCACTCATAAGCATCAAGAATCAAAAGGCTAGACTGGACTTTGCTAAAAAACATCTAAAAAAGCCAGCACAGTTCTGGAAGAACATTCTTTGGACAGATGAAACCAAGATCAACCTCTACCAGAATGATGGAAAGAGAAAACTATGGTGAAGGCGTGGTACAGCTCATGATCCAAAGCATACCACATCATCTGTAAAACACGGCAGAGGCAGTGTGATGGCTTGGGCATGCATGGCTGCCAGTGGCACTGGGTCACTAGTGTTTATTGATGGTGTGACACAGGACAAACAGCCGAATGAATTCTGAGGTGTTCAGAGCCATACTGTGTGCTCAGATCCAGCCAAATGCAGCCAAACTGATTGGTTATCGTTTCATATTACAGATGGACAATGACCCAAAACATAAAGCCAAAGCAACCCAGGAGTTTATTAACCCTGCTGTACTGTTCGGGTCAATATGACCCGAAATGATTTTTGAGACCCTGCAGATTTTTTTTAATGAGGATTTGAAACTAGTGGTTCCTTGACTCCTCCTCATTTGTGGAGCTGTACATTTTTTTTTTTGGTTTTGTTTTTTTTTTTTTGTTTACTTTTTGCTATACGCTGATTGTTACACTTGTACTGTTCGGGTCAATATGACCCGATAGCATTTTATACTGTTCTACAGGTCTCTGATTATTTTTGACTGCAAAAGTTATGTTTTTTTATGTGTACTTCATCTCAAAATGGTGAGAAACTGGGTCTGAGCAGAAAAAGTAAATTAATGTGCATGCAAAATGTAATTGCATATGAACACATGACCTTTACACAGAGAAAACCAAAAGCAAAACACAAAACAAATATCCTGGAATAAAAAAGTAAAAAAATATATTGCAAAAATTGCATGAAGGTAGTAATAATAGTAATAATAAGGGTATTTAGTTAACATAATTTTGATCAAAATAATGTAGAAGCCATCCCGCCACGTCACGGCAACCCTTGTAGGACAGTTCTAACTCTTGTATTTAAAACCTTTCCACTTGTCAAGTGACGTAAATGTGTCCTTGTTCACATTTACGTCACTTGACAAGTGGAAAGGTTTTAAATACAAGAGTTAGGACTGTCCCACAAGGGTTGCCGTGACGTGGCGGGATGGCTTCTACATTATTTTGATCAAAATTATGTTAACTAAATACCCTTATTATTACTATTATTACTACCTTCATGCAATTTTTGCAATATATTTTTTTACTTTTTTATTCCAGGATATTTGTTTTGTGTTTTGCTTTTGGTTTTCTCTGTGTAAAGGTCATGTGTCCATATGCAATTACATTTTGCATGCACATTAATTTACTTTTTCTGCTCAGACCCAGTTTCTCATTTGTTTCATTGTGCATTCTGTGCATATAAGGGTGTGACCGCCCTGTTTCTGAGTTGGAAAATCCATCCTGTCTGGCCTACACTATTACTGGTGGTTCAGTCCCTCTGTCCTTGTTCACATTTACATCACTTGAAAAGTGGAAAGGTTTTAAATACAAGAGTTAGGACTGCCCCACAAGGGTTGCCGTGACGTGGCGGGATGGCGTCTACATTATTTTGATCAAAATTATGTTAACTAAATACCCTTATTATTACTATTATTACTACCTTCATGCAATTTTTGCAATATATTTTTTTAAGTTTTTTATCCCAGGATATTTGTTTTGTGTTTTGCTTTTGGTTTTATCTCAAAATGGTGGTGGTTTCACTGTTCTTATCAGTAAGAAAGTCATTATCTAGTCTGTGAGAGAGGAGAAAGGTTTCATGAAATTTCTAGAGTACTGCGGTTTGATTCTAAAACAGAATGGAAAGAAGAGCTAAAGATAAACTAGCCCCTATTAGAAATGTTTGGAATCAATGGGTAGAGTGTCTACCAAAATTGTATAATAGTGGTGAAACTGTAACTGTTGATGAGCAACTGGTGGCATTCCGAGGTAGGTGCCCATTCAGACAATATATACCAAGTAAGCCAGCAAAATATGGCATCAAGATCTGGACACTTTGCGACAGCAAAAGTTCATATTCTCTAAATGTTCAAGTGTATACAGGAAAAACCCCTGATGAAAGACCTGAAAAAAATCAGGGTATGCGTGTTGTTCTCGATTTGACTCCTGGACTAAAAGGACAAAATGTCACATGTGACAACTTTTTTACATCCCATCAACTAGGCCAGATGTTGAAGAAAAAACAACTAACCATGCTGGGTACTATGAGAAAAAACAAACCTGAACTACCGCAAGGTATCCTTAGCAAGAGAGAGGTGTACAGTTCTACTTTTTTATTTTTCTGGAAATACAACTGTTGTTTCTTATGTTCCAAAAAAAAACAAACAGGTAATTCTAATGAGCACAATGCACCATGACAATGCCGTAAGTGATAGAGAAGACAGAAAGCCTGATATTATTTTGGATTATAATGCCACAAAGGGAGCAGTTGATACTTTAGACCAAGCAATATCAACATATACATGCAAACGCAAAACCAATCGGTGGCCAATGATTTTATTTTATAACATACTGGACGTTTCTGCATACAATGCATTTGTGTTATGGAGAGAAATCGACCCCGATTGGAACCGGAATAAGCTGCATAAAAGAAGATTATTTCTTGAGGAATTGGGAAAATCCCTGGTGAGGCCATATATTGAGAGCAGAAAAGTGATCCCCAGAAGTGATGGAGCAACAGCCATTGTAAAAAGTGTCCAACATGCTCAAGAAAGAGACTCCACATCCACGGCCTCCACCAGCACAGCTACCAGCAGCACAGCTACCAGCAAAAAAAGGAAGAGATGTAGCTTCTGTCCATCTTCCTGTGACAATAAGACTAAGGCCTCTTTCACACATCCGGTTTTTGTCATCCGGCACGATGCGGCGAAATTTTTAATAACCGGATCCAGCACCTGATCTGGTTTTGTCCCATAAGCTTTCATGGGCGCCGCATCGTGCCGGATGGTTATGCGTCGTGTCCGGTTGTTGCCGGACACGGCATAAATTAGCCTTCCGGCATCTGCAAAAAACGTTCCCTGCAACGTTTTTTGTCAGCGCCGGACCGGCTTTTTCCACAGCGCATGCCCGGACTCTGTGAATGTTAACCCCACAAGTGCCCGGCAAGAGAGAGAGAGATCTCTCTCTGTCACCCGGACACTTGTGAGAGATCTCTCTCGCCGGGCACTTGTGGGGTTAACACTCAGTGTCTGGGTGAGAGAGAGAGAGCTCTGTGGGGTTAACCCCACAAGTGCCCAGCAAGAGAGAGAGATTCTCTTGCCTGGACACTAATGTTAACCCCCCATGTCTCTCTCTCTCCACCCCCTCCCCTCTCCTCCCCTCCCCCCCTCTCCTCCCCTCCCCCCCTCTCCTCCCCTCCCCCCCTCTCCTCCCCTCCCCCCCTCTCCTCCCCTCCCCTCCCCTCTCCTCCCCTCCCCTCCCCTCTCCTATCCTCTCCTCCCCTCACCTCCCTTTCAGCAGCTGTCTCATTGGCTGCCTCTGTCCTGCGGCTCCTTTAATAATGTCCGAGCCGTATCGTCTCGCCGCACACACATCCGGTGTCACGGCTGCAGGCCGGATCCGGCGGCCCGGCTTTTCGCCGCACGCCGCCGGACCCCACACACCGGATGTGTGAAAGTAGCCTTATCTGACATGTGCTGGATGTTCAAAATATCTGTGTAAAGGACATGTGTCTTATTATTGTGTTCAGTGTAAAAACGCATGAACATGTTCAGTTTTTTCTTTTTTCTTTCTAAAAAGGTTGAAGTTTTTATGATTTTTCATTTGTTGATTTATAAAATTTGTTTTCAAAAAGTTAAATTTCATGTTTAATAGTAATGTAAAGCTTCTTTGTTTGTGTGCAGAATGTCAACAATCGAAGATAATTGCAAAGAGCCTGTGTAACCTTTTTATGAAAAAAAAATTAAGTTTGAATTTAAATTTTTCATTTGTTTATGATCAACCATGTTCACATACAGTATTTTAATGAAAAAAGTATTCAAATAAAACAATTAGAGTACCGTATATACTCGAGTATAAGCCGACCCGAGTATAAGCCGAGGTATCTAATTTTACCTAAAAAAACTGGGAAAACTTATTGACTCGAGTATAAGCCGAGGGGGAATTGCAAGCTACTGGGTCCGTGAGTCTCCCCTCTCCCCGCTGGTCCAAGAGTCTCCCACGGGAATGATTCTTACCCCCTCCTTCACAGCAACAGCGGCGGCTGAACAGCGCAATCCTGGCATGTATTGAGTCCCTGAGGTAGCGGCATGGAGCAAGTGGTAGCCAGAGGATGCTAGAAAGAGGGTACCAGAAAAGGGAAAGTGAATATAGGCTGTAATAAAATTAAATGCTGGTAATCTCATCATTGAATATTACAGATAGGAAGCACATTGGCAATGCAGCCATATTATTGTAGCATAGCTACTATTTGCAGTGCAAACTGCCCTAAGAACAATGTAGATATAAATCACTGCCAGAGGTCTCCGATCAGCTCTTAGATGAAGATCAGGGAGACCATCAGGTAATGTGTCTGGGGGAGCTATGTCAGTAGTGCTAACACACAGTGAAGAGGATCAGCTCTCAGTATTAGTATGTGTAATTAGAAGCATGGTGTGCTGGCATTCCACACTGAAGTCTGCTCCTTACAGGTCTCATATTACAGAGACCATGCTGCAATGAAAGTACTCACGTGATCCCTGCTGCTCTGACCTAGCGTCTCAAGCAGAGAGCTAGCAGGGAGGGTGAGGACAGCGTGCAGTAGCTAATAGTTAAGATAAGTCCCTGACACGCCGGGGAGTCGGCTTTCTATAAGGCAGGTGGAGGAGGCGACCTGTGTTTTCAGTGCTGCAGTCGCACGCTTCACTTCCAGTGACGTCATGAATATTTATAAGCTATAATGAGCGGGACAGGAAGTGAAGTGTGCGTAGCTGCTGCTGTGAAGTAAGGGGGTAAGAAACACCCCAGAGAAGAGATGTATACCAGGGGAGACAGACCAGTGGGAGTGACTCGAGTATAAGCCGAGAGGGGCACTTTCAGCCCAAAAAGTTGGGCTGAAAATCTCGGCTTATACTCGAGTATATACGGTAGCTAAAAATCAAGAATTAATAGGTTGGGTCATATTGACCCGGGAACAGTACAAATGTATAGCAAATGCGAACAGAACAGCAGGGTTAAAGCAAAGAAGTGGAATATTCTTGAATGGCCAAGTTAGTCACCTGATCTCAACCCAATTGAGCATGCATTTTACTTGGCAGAGCATCAAAAAGGAGGAAGCAGCGTCTGGTGATGTCCATGAATTCAAGACTTCAAGCAGTCATTGCCAACAAAGGGTTTTCAACCAAGTACTAGAAATGAACATTTTATTTACAATTATTTAATCTGTCCAAATACTTTTGGTCCCTTTAAAACCAGGTTGCACATGTTAAGGAGCTGAAACTCCTAAACCCTTCATCCAATTTTAATGTGGATACCCTCAAATGAAAGCTGAAAGTCTGAACTTCAAATGCATCTGAATTGTTTTGTTTAAAATTCATTGTGGTAATGTCTAAAACCAAAATTAGAAAAATGTTGTCTTTGTCCAGATATATATGGACCTAACTGTATACATATCCTATCTCACCCTATTCCCTTCTTAGTATGTAGGCAAGCAGTAACTTATCGTATTTTTCGGATTATAAGACGCACCGGACCATAAGATGCACCACAAATTTTAGGGTGAAAATAGCAGAAAAAATTTTATTTGGTGGGGGGGTCTCAATCTGCGAACTCTGCTTCAGGAAAATGGCCGCCGAGATCTCAGTCTGCGCAAGTGCGGCCTCCCACGGCCATTTTCCGGAAGCCCCAGGAAGCGGAGAACTCAATCTGCTGACGTGCGGCCTCAGGAAGATGGTCACCACCACCGAGAAACCCGTGATTCACCCGGCTCTTCTCTCCGTGGACACTGAGCCGCGGTGTCACGTCAACTAAGGAAGGGACCCTGCTCAGGTGCATGCCGTACTGCCTACCGCGCCTCAGCATCACGGCACCTCTGCCGCTTCCACACCACTGCCACACCACACCACTGCCGCAACCCTCCGGTAAGCCTGCGTTTGCACTATAAGACGCACCCCCATTTTCCCCACAATTTTTCTTGGGGGAAAAAGTGCGTCTTATAGTCCGAAAAATACGGTAATCTTCATAATATATTCTCTCTCACCCATGACAGCACCACGGAGAGAGGGGGTCCGCCCATCAAGGACAGGAACCTACAGATAAAAAGGCGGCACCTATCCTCCGCCCCCAGTTGGGTTCCTGTCCTTGACGGGTGACCCACGGAACCAGCGGCAGCAGCTTACCAGAAGAGGAGTCCAGGGCCGTCCCGTTCGCAGTCCGGCAGCGGGGAGGCCCCTGTCGCGGCGGGGTCGGTTCCTGAAGCCGCCACCACTGCAGCTGATGGGCTGTTTAGGGTGAGCGAGCGGGGGAGGACCGAGCAGCCGCTCCGGAGAGGAGGATGGGGCAGGGGGACGCCGCCACGCGTGGGCAGCGCCATGGTACAGAGGTGTACCAAGATGGCGCTTCCCCGGAAATGAAAACGACGACTTCCGGGTCCCCGCGGTCAGCGCATGCGCTGTGCGCGCTCCCCGGGGCACAGCGGTGCAGGCCGGGAGAAACAGGTGACGTTAGTGCGGGAAATTTAAAAAGAGAAACGCTGAAGCTGCTCCATGCTGGAAGCGTCCTGTGAACATGGAGGACAGCGACCAGCACGAGCAGCAGCCAATACAGCAGCGTAAGCAGCAGCAACATAGGCAACACCACCATCGCCGGCAAAAACACAAGGATGGGCGGGAGAGCCGGTCTAGTAGTCACTCCATGCAGCAGAGTAAATCGACTGCAAGGAGCAAGTCACTTGCCTTGGATCGCCCAGTGAGGGATTTAAATCCACCTCCAGAACCGGTACCTGCAACCGCGCATATGGGGTAAGTGATCTACGTGAATGTTCCCCATTATAATAGACTTCTTTTCCTTATTAGGGAAAGAAGAAAGAAAAAACAAAGAACAGGGAATGCCCCACCTGTAAAAACCCGCTACCAGCTTCCTGGGATAAAAAATTATGCGACTCCTGCATACAGGAAGTTTTCTGCGACGAAAGCCCGGATTACACCTCAGATCTAAGAGCAGTAATCCGTTCGGAGGTTCTGAGTGCCCTTTCATCCATAAAACAGAAAGGGAAGGGAAGAAAGAGGGACATTGTAATAGAATCCCAATCGGAGAGCTCAACATCAGGGGAAGTCACCTCCCATACTTCAAACACCGAATCGTCATCCTCTGATGAGGAGACAGAGGGTCTTCATTGTTTCCCCCTGGATGAGGTTGATGCTTTAGTAAAGGCAGTAAGATCCACCATGGGGGTGGAAGATCCCCGGCCCGATAGATCAGTCCAGGACATAATGTTCGGGGGACTGGGCCAAAAGAAACGGAGAGTATTTCCATTAAATGAGAATGTACAGGGCCTCATAAACAAAGAATGGGAGAGACCAGATAGGAAGAACTCTACGGTTCCCTCCATTAAAAGGAAATAACCGTTTGATGAGGAAGCATCCACGTCCTAGGATAAAGCCCCCAAGCTGGACGTAGCGGTCGCCAAGGCTTCAAAGAAATTTGCACTCCCCTTTGAGGATATGGGTACTCTGAAGGACCCATTAGACAAAAGGTGGATAACCCTACTCAAGGGCACCTGGGAATCAGCAGGAGGAAACATTAGGCCAGCGGTAGCGGCAACCTGTACCTCCAGAGCCCTCATGGTGTGGGTAGACTGACTAGAGAAGCAGCTAAGGGAAGGTACACCCAGGGTGAAGATCCTAGAATCCATTCCTATGATAAGGGGAGCAGCGGCCTTCTTAGCTGACTCTTCGGCTGATTCGGTGAGGTTGTCATCCAAAATGGCAGCCCTATCAAACACAGCCAGAAGAACGCTGTGGCTAAAATGTTGGCCTGGAGATTTACAAACTAAAATTAAATTTTGCGCCATTCCTTGTGAAGGAAAATTCCTGTTCGGGGAGACCTTGGATGACATCCTTGAAAAGGCGGGCGACAAAAAGAAAGGATTCCCAAATCTAGGCCCAATAGGCCCCACAGGCTTTAAACTGTCCTTTCGTAACAAAAAATTCTTTCAGAGGAGGCCCCCGAGAGAACAGAAATGGGACGACAGAAGGAGGGACAGGGGGTTCTTCTTTGGTAATTCGTCCTGGGACAAAAGGCCCTCCAAGTGACTGTTTGCCCAGGGTGGGAGGGAGGCTAAGCTTTTTTCTCCCAGCCTGGAAGGAAATATCGAACAACCCCTGGTTGATAAATCTCATAAGATCAGGGTTAAGGATAGACTTTTTTTCTCTCCCACCTCAAAAATATATAGTGACCCCAGTAAGATCCTCAAAAAAAGAACAAGAAACCCTCGAAGAAGAGGTCCTAAGCCTGTTGAACACAAAGGTCCTACAGGAAGTTCCCCCGTGGGAGAAAGACACAGGGTTCTACTCACCTCTCTTCCTAATAACCAAACCGGACGGTACCTTCCGGAGAATTATAAATTTAAAAAGACTGAATTGTTACGTCAAAAAGGAAAAATTCAAAATGGAGTCGATCAAGTCGACCATCAGAATTCTCTTTCCACACTGCTTTATGGTGGTTTTAGACCTCAGCGATGCCTACTACCATGTCCCCATCCACAAAGACTCCAGACAATACCTCAGACTGGCGGTCTCTATAGCAGGCGAAATAAGGGAATTCCAGTACAGGGCCCTGCCATTTGGGATCTCGGTTGCCCCACGGGTCTTCACGAAATTGGTGGCAGAGATGATGGCTCACCTAAGAGAACAAGATGTTCTGATAGTCCCATATTTGGACGACTTTTTAATAGCGAGCGACTCAGCCCAAAGATGCAGGGAACAGAGGGACAGAGTGATGGGCACTCTAAAAAACCTCGGATGGCTCCTAAACCTAAAAAAATCAAGGCTGGAGCCCAGGAAAGTCCAGGAATTCCTAGGCCTGACACTAAATTCGAACACCCAGGTGTGTTACCTGCCAGATCACAAAAAGGAGAGGATTGCTCACATGATAGAAAGAGCAACGCAGAACCCTTCCATGACACTAAGAAAAGCAATGTCTGTTAGGGTCCCTCTCCGCATGCTTGCCGGCAGTCCAGTGGGCGCAGATACACACGAGAGATCTTCAATGGGATGTCTTGAGCAACCAGTTGGTATTAGGAGGTCACTTGGAAGGCCATATTACACTAAACTCAGAAACTATTCGTTCCCTAGCTTGGTGGGGAACCAGAGACAACCTGTCCAAAGGGATTCCCTGGGTGATAAAAATCACACACATAATCACCACAGATGCCAGTCCCGCGGGATGGGGAGCGCACATGAGCAACAAGGTGGCTCAGGGGGAATGGGGAGGTCAGGAACTAAAAGCCTCCTCGAACCAAAAAGAACTGCTGGCAGTAGGCTACGCACTAAAACACTTTTTACCAGTATTAAGAGGCCATCATGTCCGCATATTCTCGGACAATCGAGTGACGGTGGCCTACATAAACCACCAAGGGGGAACCAAGTCCAGAACACTAATGAACGCATCCTCCGAAATATTCACGCTAGCCGAAGAAAACCTATCCCTATCGGCATTACACATACTGGGAGCAGAGAACCAGACAGCAGACTTTGAGTCGCACCCAACTACATCAAGGGGAGTGGGTTCTAAAACAGTCCATTTTTCAGAAGATTGTAAAAATGTGGGGGACCCCGGACATAGATTTGTTTGCCGACCACAAAAACAAAAAGGTGGAAGCATTCTGTTCCCTAGATCCCAGGGGGAATCCTCGGACCCTGGATGCGTTTATGCTTCCATGGACACAGGGCCTAATGTATGCCTTTCCACCGGCCATTCTCATCCCGGCAGTAATAAGAAAAGTCAGGTAGACAGGGCACGAATGATATTAATAGCCCCCTTTTGGCTAAAAAGAACTTGGGTTTTCATGGCTGAGAATGATGTCAGTAACCGACCCCTGGGTTCTACCAGATCTCCCCGACCTTCTGTCTCAAGGTACTGTGCTACACCCTCGAGCATTGAACCTCCATTTAACAGCATGGAATTTGAAAGGGCACTGCTGAGGGGGAAAGGGTTTTCAGAAAATCTGGTTTCCACGCTACAAAAAAGTAGGAAACCGATCACAACCAGGGCCTATGGTAGAACCTGGAGGAAATTTCTATCCAGCTCCGGGGCAAGGGTTCAGGATGGAATACAAATTGATAAAATCCTTGAATTCCTGCAAAAGGGGTTAGAACAGGGGCTGGCGACTTATACACTGAAGGTACAGGTAGCGGCTCTAGGCGTCCTCTATAATCAGGATGTGGCAGGCGACCCTTAGGTAACACGATTTATGAGGGCTGCAGCCAGGTCTAGACCGATAACCACCCAGAGGATACCATTATGGGATCTGAGCCTAGTGTTGTCTGCCCTAACAGGACCCCCATTCGAGCCCATTCAGTCAGCTCCCTTAAAAACTTTATCATTAAAAACGATACTATTAGTGGCCCTAACATCCGCTCGCAGAGTGAGTGACATTCAAGCCTCATCAGTGATACTCCCATTCACTAAAATCATGGACGATAGTCATATTGAAACCTGACCCAGCATACTTACCTAAGGTGTCAACACACTTTCATAGGTCACAAGAGGTAGTCCTTCCTTCCTTCTGCCCAAACCCTAGGAATAGGGGAGAGGAAAAATTTCACACACTAGATGTGAAGAGATGCCTAGTGCAGTACCTAGAGGCCACCAAGGGATGTAGGAAGGAAGGGTCTCTCTTTGTGTGTTTCCAGGGACCTCAGAAGGGGCTCAAGGCGTCCAAGAGTACCTTGGCAAGGTGGATAAGGGATGCGATTGCCCTGGCATACTCATCCAGTGGGAATACCATCCTGGAAGGTTTAAAAGCCCACTCGACAAGAGCAATGGCGACCTCATGGGCAGAAAGATCAGAGGTATCAATAGAGCAGATCTGTAAGGCGGCCACCTGGTCAACACCTTCTACCTTTTTCAAGCACTATCGCCTAGATCTAGCCTCTACGTCTGACCTGACCTTTGGGAGAAGGGTCCTTCAGGCGGTGGTCCCTCCCTAAGCTAACAATCTCTGAAATTCTCTCCGTAGTGCTGTCATGGGTGAGAGAGAATAGCTTAGTTACTCATCGATAACGGTAATTCTCGGAGCCCATGACAGCACCCGCTTATTCCCCCCCCCCCTTTCACGTGTGCGGTGAGCACGAGTTAATGTGTGTAAAGTGTTTTTGTTAGACACGGGGCTTCTCCATAATATGCAATGTTATAATGTTATGTATATACTTTTGTTGTTAACTAACCGGGAGACCCTCTGATGCTCTGTAACCAACTGGGGGCGGAGGAGAGGTGCCGCCTTTTTATCTGTAGGTTCCTGTCCTTGATGGGCGGACCCCCTCTCTCCCTGGTGCTGTCATGGGTTCCGAGAAACACTGTTATTGGTGAGTAGCTAAGCTATTTTAATACATTGGTAGCACTGTGGGGTTGAAATTATTATTTTATCATTGCTAATACTACATTTCACGTTGGGGATGCATTGCTATGTTCGGCAGTGTTTTCCTCTTCTTTGTGCGCACTCTCGCACTGGTCCTCTGAACACGGTGGGCGTCACATGTGCATATTTAGAGAATCGCTCGCCGATAAGTGATACTGTGTCATTTTGATGAATGTTTAAGTTTTTTTTGTAACCACACAATGTTATGCAGTATGTAAAATCGGGGGGAGGTCACTGGACTGTAGGGAAGGTGACCTGACGGATGGACTAGTCAGAGAGAAGAAGGAAAGGTTTTCACAGTGAAGGTAGGTGTCCGTTATTACAGTGGGAAACAGCTAGGAAAGTGTAGTGGACGTGCAGTACCTGGGTTGACCATTAGAGGGCAGGGAGGAGTGTGAGCAAAGGACTTGACAGCAGCTTAGGGAACCGTTGGTCATGGGGGGCGGAGTTACAGGGAATCGGGTTTGGTATAAATACTGAGGGAGGGTTCCAGAAAGTTCCAGTCCCCAGGGGGAGCTCAAGTGTTAGGAAAACTGCGACAGTTTGGGCACTCTGAGGAAAGCCAAACCAGGGGGACTGAGGAGAGAGAACGTCAGGGGAGTGGTCCTGACAGGAATACCGCAATATAGACGAGACACAGAAGTTATTTTGACGAGGCACAGAGGTTACGGACACCGTTTTAAGGAAGACGTTGCGACCAGTGAAATTACTGTTGGTACGGGCCTAAGGCGGCCACAGTGACGGACCTGTCAAAAGCGTCAACAAGAGTGAAGGGGCGGGACGTATATATATGTCCCTGGTGAAAGTACGGTGTTCTGTGGAGTATTGTAACCGGTGAGTCTCGAAGGGAATTGCGGAGTGCTGTGAGGCTGTCAGGCGGACAGCGAGCGAATAAACTTGGACCTGTTGTACCCGAAAACGGCCTCTACTTGTCTCTGTTACATCTCTGTTACATCTCTGCGTGGTATAAAGAGGGACCACCCCCCCAGCTCGGCCCACTTCTACATTTGGAGGATCAGTGACACGTCATAAACAATCCAGATGAGTATGTAAGCAGAGCACCACATATAGCCCCCCCACAGGCTGCCCCAAAGCATGAAAATCTCATTAACTGAATATTACAAATACAGATAACACAACAACCACAAGACAGATTTCATCAACCAAGGTATCATTTTTTTCAGTATAACAACGCCAACCTGACAGTGTCTGTAGTTTAATGTGCACAATTCTGTAGACAGGTTCACTTTAAATGTTGGTTGTAATGTAACAAAATGGGTAAGAAGCAATGGGGGAAATAAACAAGTCACGGTAGTCTCCTATATACAGTGTGAGCCCTCACATAGCCTTCTATATACTTTGAGACCCTACATGGCTTCCTTTGGTACAGTATGAGCCCCCCCACATAGCCTCTTTATATACAGGTGCGCATTCCATCCACATATATATATAAAACAACAACAACACAGTCATCTCGCTCCCGTTCCCCTGGTGATCTGCTCTGGTCCCTGGAGACATTTATTTTTGTTGGCGGCGTGTATATGTTGGCGCCAGCATGATAACGTCATGGCACAGAAAAAGTAATGGGACCTCCCCTGGAGCTGCACAACCATTCACCTATTGCCTGCAGCAGACCTTCAGGGTAGGTCCCTGCCTGAGGATTGGTGACGCTTACAAAACTTTATCGTGATTGCAATCTGGATACCCCCCCCCTGGGCCCGAGCGCCCGTGCGGTAGCTTAGATTGCTTTCATTATAATTTGCCTATCTTCATGGCCCCCAACACCATGTTTTAGGCTTTCCTTGGCACTACATAGGTGAGAGAAATTGTGACAATTTCTGATACCTTGATAGTAATTCCATCTGCTGTGCAATACCAAGGAAATCCTGAAACAATGATATGGTGGGTATCATGAAGACGACGGCAGTCTGGGAAACACTGGTCTATGCTAACATTGACATGGTCAAACATGCGGAGCAGTCGCAGAACCTGCTCACAATTTCTTGATCTGTCACAAATTGTAGTTTACTATAACCGCGCCTCATAGAGCACAAGTTGGATGAATAGTTGCTTATTCTGAGAAGCTACAAAGCCAGTTTATTATTTGGATAAAGATCTCAACCCAACCGCTGTTCTCTTACTGTAGCGAACAGCTCTCTGCTGCCCCTTATTGTTCGGACAGTTGTGCAATTGATCAATTTATGGAAGAGGCCGCAGACTGTTTCCACTAATAGGCCAGTTATCGGAAAGCTAACAGTGAACGTATGGTATATACACCTCCGTTTCCAACGCATGGAATATGTGTATATACCCCCATATGGTCACCGCTAACTCCACAATGATCGAAGACTACTCGCGGTTGTGTTTACTGAAGGCCTGTGTGACGACTCCTGGAGTAGACCCTCTGGGTTGTGGCATCAACCCTCCCAGGGCGAGCTGACCTAGTGAGGACCACCCCCTATACAAGGAGTGTCAGGGGCGAGCCCAAGGGGGTAAAGTACCATGACTGCTGGCACCAGGTGGCTGGCTCATAGGAGACACGAGTGAGTGTGTCTGTAGGAACGTGCAAAGCGTGGACACGGACACGCAGGGTGCAGGGCTAGTGTAAGGAGGCATGGAGAGTACAGGAGAATACAAGGCGTGTTCACGGGAGTGTGCTAGATACAGGATGGTGCAAGGCGGGTACACAAGAGCATGTATGGCGTGCACAGGCTAGCATGCCCTATTGCGAACAAAGCAGGGCGTATGCAAAGGAGCATGTCAGAGTACAGAGTTAGACAGAACGTACGCAGAGAAGTATGTCATGGTGCAAGGCTAGGCTGAAGGTGTGCCAGGAGGCCCAACAGCGTACAGGTATGGAGCATGTACCAGGAGGCACAGCAGAGCACTAGTCACATTACAGGAACAGAGCATGTGCCAGGAGGCACAACAGAACACAAGTCAGAATACAGGAGCAAAGCATGTGCCAGAAGGCACAACAGAGCACGAGTCAGAATACAGGAGCAAAGCATGTGCCAGAAGGCACAACAGAGCACGAGTCAGAATACAGAACCGAGCATGTGCCAGGAGGCACAACAGAGTATGAGTCAGAATACAGGGACAGAGCATGTGCCAGGAGGCACAACAGAGCACGAATCAGAATACAGGGACAGAGCATGTGCCAGGAGGCACAACAGAGCACGAATCAGAATACAGGGACAGAGCATGTGCCAGGAGGCACAACAGAGCACAAGTCAGAACACAGGGATAGAGCTTGTTCCAGGAGGCACAACAGAGCACAAGGCAGAGTACAGGGATAGAGCATGTGCCAAGAGGCACAACGGAGCACAAGGCAGAGGACCCGAATACAGCGCACAGCCCAGCAAAGACAAAGCAGACCAAGCCAGGAAGCACAACAATAATCAGGCACCTTCCCATAGGAAGAGGTGGTCTGATATAGCACATGATCACCAGGAGTTCCGGGTCAAGTCCTCCAATACCATAGAGAGGACAGGCCCGGAGGCAGAGCTGAGAAGAGCGCGTGCGCACAAAGAACATGGTGCAAACATGGAACTAAGTAAGAGAGGTGCGGCTCCGGAAGAGGTGATGTCCGGACCGAGGTCCCGCCCCCAGGTGAGAGCGGCGTGACAGCCTGGTTCCGGTTTTGATAGCGTATAGCTGTGGGGTGCAAGTTACAGAACAAAAGGAACAGAACTAATAAATTTTACATTTAATCCAAAATGATAGGCAGACGATAGGCAGTATTTATAAAAAATATCCAGAAGATTTTACAAATGGGACAAATCTACATAAAAGGATAAAACAAAAGAAACTTGCGACACTGACCACAGAGATGGCTCAGCTAGCAAAGGAGAGCTCTCGATTGTAGACGTTCCGTGAAAGGGATTCATGCGTACACCGAAGTGTATCTCTCTACATGAATACAGATCATAATTCGGCTTGAACTTTTATCAGCATATAAGTTACACGCATACACTCCCCCTTGATGACCTCACGCTTACATAGTTACATAATTAGATAGGTTGAAAAAAGACCTAGGTTCATCATGTTCAACCTTTCTCCATCAAGTGTTCATTTTGTCACTAACTTAACTATAACACGCAATGTTATGTGTATTGAGGAAATCGTCCAGCCCTTTTTTAAAAGCTGTTATAATTGCTGCCATTACTGCCTCTTGTGGTAGGGCATTCCACATTCTGACTGCTTTAACTGTAAAGAACCCTTTCCTATTTAGCTGTCTGAATCACCTTTCTTCCACCCATAATGAGTGCCCCCTGGTCCTTGGAAGGAATAAGTAATTTTATTAAATTCACATTTTGAGATATCTTCCCTCCTGACGACTGCAGAAGTTCCAGTTCACCGTCATGTTTTTTTATCAGGATTTTTCATTTCCCCGGAAACTAAACATGACATGATTGTTGTCAGTTATATGTCCACAATTGATTTGGGGCTTATAGATGGGTGTTACAGTTATGAGACAACATGCACCTTCTTCGCTGATTCTTCCTGAAACTGAAAATGTATGTTCCATCACTATCAGATCAATAGGAATTCCAATATTTCTAACTCTCTTCAGATACATACGTCTGGGGTCAATGTATAGCATTTCCCTGAAGGGAACAATGTATTTCCTGTAAGAAGAAAGATGATCTCAGAACCGCTAGGATGCGTTGAAGTGTTCCTGAGTTATTACCTCATAAAAGGACACTGGTCAGAATTGCAAAAATTGGCCAGGTCATTAAGGTCAAAATAGGCTGGGTCATGAAGGGGTTAAACATTGAAAATTGCAAAATTTTCAATTTTTTCACAAATACATGCAAGTCATATTGAACAAAGTTTACCACTGTCATGAAGTACATTATGTCATGAACAAAACAATCTCCGAATCGGTGGGATCCGTTGAAGTGTTCCAGAGAGATATTACCATATAAAGTGACCCTTGTCCGAATTAAAAATTTTGACCTGGTCATGAAGGTGAAAACAGGCTTGGGGGAGGAGGGGGGGATGATGCGGTTAATATACTCACACTACATTAACTGCATGTGCACACATTAAAAAAATAAATGCCTGGCTGCGGATACAGAAAGAAAATGAACTTCTCTTCCCTGCATTGCCCCAATGACTGTAAGCTAGCAATTAGTCACTGCTTACTTTACATTGATTGCACTGTAATCACTCCCTGGTAATCTGATTGACAGCTAGATCTGCACATACACACTATGGAGGAAACTGTCATTTAAAGGGCTGTAGAGTCATTACCGATTACTCACTGTATAGTGAGCGATGACCTTATCTAATCCCTTATGACTCGAAACAGGTGGCTACAGGGAGGATATAAGTAGTTTTCTCACTGTAGCTGCTCTACCAGCAAGGTTGCAAGGCAGTGTGTTATCATTTACCTGCAGATTACCCTATATCTCTAGGTAAATAGTGTATTTGGACATGACCGTTTTACTTTAAGCACCTTTCGGCCTAAAACATAGAGGTTATGCAGGAACATTTGTCGAGGCACACAGAATCCCTGTGACTCTGCTTGGCAGAGCAGTCGATAAAGTGTATGCTTCCATTATGATGTCCAACCCATACATCACCATGACAACAATCATCTCTCCTAGCAATGCTTCTAATACAGAATACATCTGTAACTAATAATAAAAAATCCTTCAAAACATTGTTAGAGCCATGGAGGTTGTGAAATGGTTTGTGCATGAGATATGGAGTACATTTATTAGAAAATGTTGATGCGTGTTTATTTTTAAGGTGCAAGCTACAAATGACCCCTGGTCAAGCTGGAATCCACCAAAGCCTTCTGCAACTAATAGTTCAAATGATCCATGGGGTACAAGCCAGCAAAACTCTACATCAAATAACTGGGATTCTGCATTTGGTCATCCACAGGCCTACCAGGGTCCAGGTGAGAAGAATTTTATTTATTTATTTTACTCATTTATATAGCGCCATTAATTCCACAGCGCTTTACAGACATTATTGGCACTGTCCCCGATGGGGCTCACAATCTAAACTCCCTATCAGTATGTCTTTGGAATGTGGGAGCAACCCACGCAAACACGGGGAGAACATACAAACTCCTTACTCATTTATATAGCGCCATTAATTCCACAGCGCTTTACAGACATTATTGGCACTGTCCCCGATGGGGCTCACAATCTAAACTCCCTATCAGTATGTCTTTGGAATGTGGGAGCAACCCACGCAAACACGGGGAGAACATACAAACTCCTTAGTCATTTATATAGCGCCATTAATTCCACAGCGCTTTACAGACATTATTGGCACAGACCTCGATAGGGCTTACAATTTAAATTTCCTATCAGTATGTCTTTGGTAATGAAGTAATGTGGTAATGTAATGGCAATGGTAATGTGATATTCATATGAATCTGTGTTTTTAAGGCACATTTAAATATTAGATAACAAAATTGCTTTATCTATTGCAATAACATGGAGTAGATTAGCTCATAGTATAACTTTCTTCTGAGTAGATCACAAACAACTTTTACTTCAACTTGCTTTATTCTTTTCGTCTAAATAATGGAACCTGACAGACCACATTAAAAAACAATATTGTCTGTCATCTTATGGATTTCTACACTGTCATTTTCATTTTTGTGCTTTCATGACTGAACACAGAAAAAAATTAATAGAGCAGATGTCAACTCAGCCTTTAAGTGGGGATCATTTTTGCGGTCTTGGTGCTCGTGGCTATAAGTTTCCAAGCTATGCAATAAATATAAAGCTGTATGCAACTGGAAAATGCAGATAAACAGCTTCATATGCCATCTACTTTCAGAAACATTACTGGATGCAAAGTATATTGTGCATCCTATTCCAGGAAAAAATAAAGCTCTGGAGTATCTTGGTCTCCCACTGGCACCAAATATAACCATCATTGATTTGCTTGAGCTGTCAGTTCCCCCAGTTTATTTTGATTTTTGTAATAGATCATGTTTTTCAAGCTTTTTGAGATTCAATAGGGCTAGGAACCTGTACAAGATCATTCTTTACAGGGCATGGTCTCTGCTTAGGAAGGAGAATTGAGGCCTACTGTAAGGTTTTTGAACATTTTAACCATTTTCCTAAGTTCCATTAAAGAAATTCTCCCATCTGGGATATTTATTACAAATTCATTGGATAAGCCATAAATGTTTAGCATACGGAGGTTCCTTATCTACCTAAGGAACAGAGCTACTTTATGTGCTGCTGTCAGTAGAAAGATGGCTGTGATCTCCTTTAATTTTTGTAAGAGTTTGGAAACTGCCACACCTATGCCCTGCAGGTTTCAGATCTCCCATGCAAATGATGCCAAGAGCAGCCCATGTTTGCCACCTCTTCATTTATTGTGATGGGGTGGGGCACTGTACTAGAGATAGATATGAGTTCTAACAGCTTTTCTTTGTTGGAACTTTGTGGATATGCTATGAACATGCAAAATGGGAACAACTCATTAGATTAGATTTGACACCAGTGTGGAGTATGCCATCGTCAGTGGAGTATGGGGACAAGCTAATAGGAACGCTCAAAGAATATGGCAAACAAATAGAATGTGATGTGTTCTTAAGAGGAGCACATACCCCAACCCCACCCCACCGCTGTGTGCGCTTTCTCGCCCAGTATTGATTGATGGCTGGATGCTGTGCATCTTTGTATATTTCAAATCATGAGCAATTACGTGGAATTAGTACAGAAAATAGTAAGATTTGTTCTGCAGAACATGGCAGTGGTTATTCTTTATGTACACTGATCACATCCGGCCTCTGTTGGCACTACAAACAATGGATTGGTAGGGTGGCAGGTGGTGGATCACATCCTCTATCTGTAGTCGGTGACCTATCTTACAGATAGATCATTAAAATCAAAGTGGTGGCATACCGTTTTAAACTATAATACCGATTTTAAATTATATATGACTGATTACAAAAAATGTTCACTTTGCATTATCTTTCTGACTTCTTATCTCTGCTAACCCTCCCAATGACTTGGTGTAATTAAGAGAACGTCTGCATCTGTATGTCATTTAGAGATATAAAATTGTTATTTTGTCTTACTACATGATTTAAATTAATATATTTATATTCTTATTTTTATTAGGAGCTGTTGATGATGATGAGTGGGATGATGACTGGGATGAGCCAAAATCCTTTCCCCCAGGTTACCTTGGCTACAAAGATTCAGAAGGCTCAGAAGCAGGAGCAGCCCAAAGAGGATTAGGAAAGCAAAGCTCTATGAAGATACCTCTTAACAAGTACATGACTTTTTCCAAAAGACATTGAGTAGATAATATATGACTTATACTACATTCCGTGAACTACGATTAGAGCTAATTTGTAAACCAGAAGTACAGGGTCAGTGAACACATCATTCACCAAAATAAAAAATTTTTCCCTTCACCCATGACAGCACCACATAAGAGAGGGATCCGCCCCGCCAGGACAGGAACCTACTGAAACATAAGGGGCGGCACCTCTCCCCCGCTTCAGTTGGGTTCCTGTCCTGGAAAGGAATCCCTCTGACAGCGGCGGTGCCTGTCAGGATGAAAAGACCCAGGGCAGTCCCGGCGTGTAAAATCTGCAGGGCTGACTTACCTACGACGCCGGCCGTCGGCAGCTGGTAGCGTAGTCCCCGGGGTTTTGCCTGATTCGGGCCCCGGGTTCGTGCGGGCACGTCCCGATGTCCTCCCTTCGGAGGTTCCTCCACGTGCCGCCCTCCCCCTGCGCGCGCCCGTTCCTTCGCCTGCATGCAGGGGAAGCCGGGGGCGGAGACCGGCGTCTGACGTCAGCGGCGCAGAGGATTCTGGGAGCGCGACCGCTGACGTCATCAGGACGCGACGGTCATGGCGCCGGCCAGGAGAAGCGGCTGACGGTCGCGGGGGGGAGGGGTAATGAGGGGCTCACTCACCGATAAAAGGAGCAGAAGCGGCTGCAGGGGTGACAATGGCGTCTCAGGAGGATCGCTCACCGTCCCCATTGTCCCTGCCCACATCGCAAGCTTCTGGTCGCAAGAGCCGCTCGAGCGGCAAAAGCAGCAGCCGTCCAAGTCACCGATCGAGGGATTCCTCGAGGTCAAAAGAGCGCAGAGCGCACGCTCCTTCGCAGCCCCAGAGCCCGGTATCAGTCTTTCCTGGGTGGTGAGTGATCTCCGTGAAAGTTAGACAATATTATAATAGGCCTTCCTATGTCTTTTTTTTATTAGGGAGGCAAAAAAAAGCTATAAGCAAAAAGAAAAATAGAGAATGTGCCATATGCCACAGCCCTTTAGCGAAAGACTACCAAAAGGACTTATGTGTCAGCTGTATCCAGCGGACTATGGCCGAAGAGGTGCCGAGCCTGGCAACAAACCTCAGATCGATAATAAAATCTGAGGTACAGGGCTCACTTAAAAAATTATTAAAAAAGAAGAGTAAGAGTAGGAAAGCCTCCCCGAGTTCCTCGTCAGGCTCCTCTTCTTCGGAGTATCAAGTTGAGCACGGGTCATCTTCATCCTCAGACAGTGATACGGGGGGCAGACCTTGCTTTCCCGTAGAAGATACGGACGCTCTCCTTAAAGCCATCAGATCCACTATGGGCCTGCAGGAGGAGAAGGTAGAGAGATCACTGGAGGATGTAATGTTTGGCGGCCTGCAAGAAAGGAAGAAGCGTACCTTTCCGGTCAATGACAAGGTTCAGGCCCTAATCGAGAGAGAGTGGAAGAAACCGGAGAGGTCAGGTAGCCTTCCCTCCTCTTCAAAGCGAAGATACCCCTTTGAGGCTAAGGACACGGACGTCTGGGACAAGGTACCAAAGATTGACGTGGCAGTGTCTAGGTCTTCTAAGAAGTCGGCCCTGCCCCTGGAGGATTCAGGGGTTTTGAGAGATCCCTTGGATAAAAAAGCGGACTCATACCTAAGGCACACTTGGGAGGCAGCGGCAGGGGGTCTGAAACCAGCAATAGCCGGCACCTGCACAGCTCGGTCATTAATGGTCTGGTTGCAACAACTTGAAGAGAAATTAGTCTCCAAAGTACCAAGAGAGAAAATATTAGGAGAAATGTACCTGCTACACGGAGCTGCCGCCTTCTTGGCTGACACCTCCGCCGACTCGATGAGGTTAACGGCAAGAGCAGCGGGGCTATCGAACGCCGCAAGACGGGCGTTATGGCTCAAAGGCTGCCCTGGGGTCATTCAATCTAAAGCAAAATTATGCTCGTTACCATGTGATGGGCAGTTCCTGTTTGGAAAAAACCTGGATGACATCCTGGAGAAAGCCGGTGATAAAAAGGGCTTCCCCAGATTCATGGGTGATCAAAGGAGACCGCCCTTTCGGAGGGGAAGGTTCAATCGAGGCCGTCCCCCGGGAGAGCGGAAAAGGTGGGACGACAAGAGGAAAAAAGAACCATGGTTCATGTTTGGGGGGACTACCTCAACTGCCAAAAAATCCCTGCAATGACACCAGCCCTCCTGTGGGGGGAAGATTGAGGCTCTTTTCCCAAGAATGGGAGAAAATATCGGCCAACAATTGGATTCTGAACATTATAAAGAATGGCCTAAAAATCCCCTTCTTCCAGCATCCAAGAGCTTCATTTGTGGTGACCCCGTCAGAAAAGAACCAGGAGAGCAATCAGCCATAGAAACAGAAATCTTAGGACTGTTGGAGAAACAAGTTCTGATAGAGGTCCCAAAAGATCAAGAGAGAAGGGGGTTCTATTCTCCCCTCTTCCTAATAAAAAAACCCGACCTTTCCTTCAGAACAATAATAAATCTCAGGCGCCTCAATCAATGGATCATGAACCAAACATTCAAGATGGAATCAGTGACTTCGGCCATAAAGCTGTTACACCACAACTGCTTCATGGCCGTAATAGATTTGAAGGATGCCTATTACCATATCCCGATGCACCAAGAATACCAGAAATACCTGAGGGTAGCCCTATACATCCAGGGCGACCTCAGGCATTTTCAATTTACAGCTCTTCCGTTTGGCATCTCCATAGCGCCAAGGATTTTTACAAAGGTAATAGCGGAAATGACAGCTTTCCTTCGAATCCACAATGTGATTATGGTGCCTTACTTGGACGATTTTCTGGTCATTGGCAATTCAGAACATCACTGCGCACATCAGGTAGAGAAAATAACAGAGACCCTGCAAAAACTGGGTTGGATGGTAAACTTAAAAAAATCAAAACTTCAACCCCTAAGGAAACAGACATTTCTAGGTTTCGTCTTGGACTCCGACCGTCAAGTTTGTCTCTTGCCAGAGAAAAAACTAGAGAATGTGAGAGAAATGACCCTTACGGCAATACAGCACTCTCACATGACCCTAAGAAGGGCAATGTCCCTGTTGGGCACGCTAACAGCCTGTATCCCGGTGGTCAACTGGGCACAGTTTCATACCCGACAACTGCAGGCGGAAATCTTGTCAGCCCAGAGACGATTGAAAGGGCGTTTAGAAGGGAAGCTGGAACTTTCCGAAAGGGGGAAAAACTCTCTCACTTGGTGGCTAGACGGCACAAATTTAGCAGGGGGAACTTTGTGGCACAGGCCCGTGTCCGATGTAATATTGACGGACGCAAGCTCCTCGGGATGGGGGGCACACCTGAGAGAACATATAGCCCAAGGGTCCTGGGGTCACATAGAGCGGAAGGCTTCCTCCAACTTAAGAGAGTTGAGAGCGATAAACAGAGCCCTAGAGGCATTCATTCCCACGTTACAGGGTCAAAACATCCGAATTATGTCAGACAACAGGGTGGCAGTGGCGTATGTCAACTACCAGGGAGGGACAAGGTCAAACTCCCTAATGGACGAAGCCAAAAAAATCTTCCTCAAAGCAGAACAACATCTAACCTCCCTAACGACCCTACATATCAAAGGGACAGAAAATGTTCAAGCCGACTTTCTAAGCCGCAACAAGTTAAAACAGGAAGAGTGGGCCTTAAATCGTGTAATATTCCAGAGGATAGTACAGTTATGGGGGCAGCCAGTGATCGACCTCTTTGCCACCAAAAGCAACCGGCAAGTGAGGAGGTTCTGCTCATTAAACCCAGGGGAAAACCCGTGGGCAGTAGACGCTCTACAAATCCCGTGGCCGTTCAAACTGAGCTATGCCTTTCCCCCAGTAGCGTTAATCCCGGCAGTGGTAAAAAAGATAAGAGACGAGCAAGCCAGAGTAATTCTCATAGCCCCGTTCTGGCCAAAAAGACCGTGGTTTTCACTACTACAAATGATGTCTCTCTCGGACCCATGGGTACTGCCAGAAATTCCAGATTTATTAGCTCAGGGGCCGATATTCCACAAACAAGTCAAGGGGCTCCATCTGACGGCGTGGAATTTGAGAGGGCACTTTTGAGAGATAAAGGGTTTTCCCCGGGGTTGGTGACTACTCTAATGAAAAGTAGAAAACCAATAACAACCAACATATATGGCAGGACGTGGAAGAAATTCCTACAATTCCTGGGAAAACCGTTAGGTCAAGAACCTCCAATCGAGTCCATCTTGGAGTTCTTGCAGGCAGGCCTAGAGCTAGGCCTGGCGGTTAATACCCTCAAGGTACAGGTTTCAGCGCTGGGGGCATTATACAATTGCAATATAGCGGCAAACAGATGGGTAGCCAGGTTTATAAAATCTTGCCACAGATCTAGGCCAGTTTCCTTACCGAAAATAGCTCCATGGGATCTAAATCTGGTACTGGAATCCCTTACGAAGGAGCCGTTTGAACCCATACAGCAGATTTCAACTAAAAATCTCACCCTTAAAACCATCATTCTGGTAGCTCTAACGTCGGCACGTAGGGTTAGTGACTTGCAGGCCCTTTCAGTCAACCCACCATATACCCAGATATACCAGGATAGGGTGGTTATGAGAACAGACCCTGCTTACTTGCCGAAAGTAGTAACTAACTTTCACCGAAACCAAGAAATTGTCCTCCCTTCCTTTTGCGAGAATCCGAAAAACCCAGGGGAGGAAAAATTTCATAGCCTAGACGTTAAAAGAACCCTAGTAGAGTATATGTCTATAACCAGCCAGTGGAGGAGGTCCCAGTCCCTATTTGTAGCCTTCCAGGGTGCTAGGAAAGGTTATGGAGTGTCAAAGGGGACTATTGCCAGATGGATTAGGGAGGCCATTAGTGTAGCCTATTCAGCTAATGGCGTCCCGGTTCCTGACGGCATCAAGGCTCATTCCACCAGAGCCGTGGCGACCTCCTGGGCTGAGAAAGCAGAGGTATCAATAGAGCAAATTTGTAAGGCCGCTACCTGGGCCTCACCCTCAACTTTCTTTAGACACTATAGACTAAATCTATCCTCCTCGGCTGACTTGACCTTTGGTAGAAGGGTGCTGCAAGCGGTGGTCCCTCCCTAAGGTGTTCGAAGTATCCAGAATCTCTCATGTGGTGCTGTCATGGGTGAAGGGAAAACCACCATGGTTACTTACCGGTAGCCGTTTTTTCCGGAACCCATGACAGCACCCGTATATTTCCCCCCCTTTTTCACCGTTTGGGTGTGCACAATAGTCGGGTGTATTTGTGTGATGTGGTGTTGGATAAATATGTAACTAACCGGGAAGTCCTCTCAAATGCTCTGTAATCCAACTGAAGTGGGGGAGAGGTGCCGCCCCTTATGTTTCAGTAGGTTCCTGTCCTGGCGGGGCGGATCCCTCTCTCATGTGGTGCTGTCATGGGTTCCGGAAAAACCGGCTACCGGTAAGTAACCATGGTGGTATCCATGCTGTAATAGGGAACCTTTCCCTGCCATATTTTACATTTTTTTTTTAGATTTCACGTTAAATTGTGCCTCTCTTTTTTGATGTCACAATCTGTGTCTACCACACTGTTTAGCCTGCTCAGAAATGGCTCCACTCCAATAATATATATATTTGAAATTTTGCTGCTCCGTAGTGAAGGTTCTTTAACTTCTTTTATCACCATGTTGGTTTTAGGTTCAGTTTTAAGTCATTTCTGACAGTTACTAAGCTCCTTACTATTGGAAAAATGGAACTTAGCACGCTTAGGCGGCCTGCGCTACGGGAATGAATAGCCTTGGCATTCCAAAACGGTTTTTATTAACACCCAATGCGTTTCTGTGCCAAACTGGCGCCTTTCTCAAGGTATAAAAACGTTTTTTGTACCTTGAGAAAGGTGCCAGTCTGGTGCAGAAATGCCTTGATATTAATAAAAGCTGTTTTGGAATCCCATGGCTCTTCATTACACACTAAAGATGCTTTTTATTGCAAAAACTAGTTTTTGCATCATCATATTTAGACAGCTATAATTTTTCCATATTTCAGCCAACAGTCATGCGATGGCTTGTTTTTTGCAGGACGGGTTGATGTTTTATTGGTACCATTTTTGGGCTCATGCCAGTTTTTGATCGCCTTCTATTACGATTTTTGGGAGGTAGAATTAGCAAAAATCAGGAATTGTGTTTTGTTTTTATACTATTCCGCGTGTGGTCAAATTGGTAAGGCAGCTTTATTCTTCAGGGCCAGTACGATTACAGCAATACTCAATTTATGTTTTTATGTTTTGGCGCTTTTACCCAATAAAATCTATTTTATAGAAAAAATAATTATTTTTGCATCACTTTACTCTGAGAGCTAAAACTTTATTTTTCCGCTTATGAAGCTGTAGGAAGGCTTGATTTTTGTGGGACAAGATGACGTTTTCATCTGTATCATTTATTGCATATTTTGTTCAGCGGTATGATGATAAAGCATTTGTTTTTCCGCATTTATTTTTTTACAGTGTTCACTGAATAGGTTAACTAGTGGGACATTTTTATAGTTTGGGTCATTTCAGGCGCGGCAATACCAAATATTTGTACTTTTTTTTTTAAACATTTATTAAATGTATTTATTGGAATATATATACAGGGGTTGGACAAAATAATGGAAACGCCTAACGTTTTGGCATCATAATCTTCGAACATGTTATAAACATGCAAACCATGACATGGTAATGTTTTGTAGTTCATTATTTGTATTATGTGATATGTGTATGTAAATTAACTGTTTGTTTTGCAGAATTGTAAGAACATTGATGAGAACCTGATACCAATGGCAGACCTCTCGGATTTTCAAAGAGGCCAAATTGTTGGTGCTCGTATGGCAGGTGCTAGTGTAACAGAAAGTGCCCGAATGCTTGGCGTGTCAAGAGGTACTGTCTCCAAAGTAATGACTGCGTTTGAAAGAGAAGGAAAAACGTCCGCAGAAAGCACAGGTCCGGCCGAAAGTTGAAGTTGACTGAGAGAGACTGTCGGACTCTAAAGCGAATTGTGAGAGAGGATCGTAAGACCACGGCTCCGAAAATCACTGCTGAGCTCAATGAACACCTACAGAACCCAGTTTCCACGAAAACTGTTCGTCGGGAGCTGCACAAATCTGGATTCCACGTAAGAGCTGCAGTTAGAAAACCGCTGCTCTCAATGACAAATGTTTCCAAGCATTTAGAGTGGTGTAGAAACCTCCAGAATTGGTCCCTCGAGCAGTGGAAACGTGATCTTCTCAGACGAATCATCGTTTACCCTATTTCCGACCTCCGGCCGAGTGTACGTTTGGAGACAGCCGAAAGAAGCATTCCATCCAGACTGCCTTCTCCCAACCGTAAAACATGGCGGAGGTTCTGTGATGATCTGGGGTGCCATTTCGTGGAGATCCGTCAGGCCAATGATATCCCTTCATGGAAGAATTAACAGCCGCGATTATTTAGGCATTTTGGGCGACCAAGTGCATCCTATGGTTCAAGTACTGTTCCCGGAGGGGAACGTCATCTTTCAGAATGATAATGCACCAATTCATACAGCTAGAATCGTTAAAGCATGGCACGAGGAACATTCTAATGAAGTTGAGCATCTCATCTGGCCCCCACAATCCCCAGACTTCAACATTATTGAGCATTTATGGTCGATTTTAGAGATTCAAGTTAGACGTCGATTTCCGCCGCCATCGTTGCTCAAAGAACTGGAGGGTGTTTTAACTGAAGAATGGGCTAAAATTCCTTAGGAAACATTTCATACCTTGTATGAATCCATACCTCGGAGAATTGAGGCTGTAATCGCCGCAAAAGGTGGACCTACACCATATTAAACTAACTTTTGTTGATGTTTCCAGGTGTCTCCATTATTTTGTCCAACATACATTTTATATATATATATATATATATATATATATATATATATATATATATATATATATATATATATATATATATATATATTCAAACAATGTAAAAAACATATAGCCAGCTCACCATAAAGGAGTTCCTCTTAATGCAATAGTCGGTGTTCACCTTATATTCTGCACGGATCCAGGCAGGGAGTATGCCCCAACAAATAGGAATATAAGAGAATTGGGATCCAGCAAAAAGATGAAAGTTCACCAGAATTATAAAATATTCTTCTTTATTTATCCATCAAATCATATAAAAAATATATGAGGAACTCCAAACAATTGGTAACATTCCAGCAAGGGACTACATGTTTCAGCACTATGTGCCTTCTTCACGGTCCTCTTTGAACTGAGCTCCAACACTGACAATATATCCTCCTTTGTGAAACATATTCAAATGACCCTTAATTAAAAGCAGTGAAATAAACCAGTTAAAAACACCTGAGTAAATGGTTGAAACTCAGTTCAAAAATATTGCTAGAAAAATACATATATTGAACATGTTTTATACATAGACCAATGATATAAACATTAAGTAATAAATCAACAGTGATATGGAATAACTGCCGCAAAAATAAAGAAATTTTTATATAAAAAAAAAAATGCATCATGTAGTAGGCGCGATCTAAGTATCAGAGACCATCACAAATATGACTCTCGAAAGAATAATATATTGGAGTAGGTTTAAGATAGAGATATAATCTTTAGAAACTAATGTAAGCACTCTATATATATAAAAAAAAAAAAAAAAAATTTTGATGTTTGCTTACTTAATATTGTGTAATAAGATCCATTCTACTATTCAATCTGTCAGGAACTCTAGTCTCTAATAAAAAGATCCACCTACTTTCTCTAGAGAGGATTTTACTTTTATAATCACCACCCCTACTTGGTTTTGTAACCACCTCTATTCCCCTAAAGGAAAAGCTTTTTAAATCTTTATGCACATTGGCAAAGTGTTTGGAAACCGCAGAGGCTCCTGCAATAGGCAAATTAACTGCATCCGACAAATGTTTTCGCATACGCTGTTTCAATGAATTAGTGGTGCAACCCACATATTGAAGTCCGCAAATATTGCAATCAATAAGATATATTACATTTTCTGTATTACAATTAATAAAAGAAAAAATCTCAAAGTTTTTTCCATTTTTTATAGAAGAAAATGTTTTCGTTTTAACAATATATTTGCAACACTTACAAATTTTTGCACCACAACCATAACAGCCTACACTTTTCATCCAATTTTGTTTCAATTTTTTGTCTGGATCAGTAAATAAGCTTGCCGTCAACATGGATCCTATAGTAGGAGCTCTCCTCGCAACAAATTTAATTGAATATTTTTTTAATATTTCTTTCAATTCACCACTTTGTTCTAAAATGGGTAAATGTTTTTTAATAATGGAGACTATTTCTTGATACTGTGGACTAAATTTAGTGCTGAAAACTATACCCAAATCATTGTTATGTTCTTTGATATTTTTATATTCCAACAATTCCTGTCTATTTAAATTGTCTACTATGCTCTCGCTCTTTTTAGAGACCAGTTTGGGTAACCCCTGGATTTTAATCTTTTTGCCAAAAATTCAGATTCTTTCATATAGGTATCTTTTTCTGTACTATTTCTTTTTGTTCGAATCAGTTCACCTGTGGGTATATTCCTAATTACATGGTTGGCGTGACATGAATTTGCCATCAATATACTATTCACAGCTGTAGATTTGCGATAAGGTTCCACCAACACTTTTTTACGATTTGAATCTATTTTCAAGGTCAAATCAAGAAAGTTAATTGACAGCTCATTCATGTGACATGTAAATTTGAGATTGAAACTATTATTATTTAAATATGAAAAAAAGGAAGATGCTAAATCCTTGTTCCCCCTCCACACAAAAACCAAATCATCAATGAAGCGTCCCAACCAAAAAATGTTATGTCTAAATGGATTGTTAAAATGAAAAATATACCTCTCCTCCCATACTGACATAGTTAAATTTGCTAAAGACGGTGAGAATTTGGCCCCCATGCTCACTCCCTGCATCTGCAAATAATATTTCTCATCAAAAATAAAATAATTATGAGTGAGCAAAAAATTAGTTGCAAGCAATAAAAAATGTTGAATTTCAAATGTATACTCACTGTATTTAGATAGATAATATCTGAGGCTCTCCAATGCAACAGAATGTGGAATTAATGGATATAATCCAATAACATCACATGAAAGCCACAGAAAATCATTCCCCCATTCTATTTTTTCTACCATGTTAATAGCTGCTTTGCTATCTCTCAAGTGACTAGGAGTTAAAGCCACCAGGGGTTGTAGATAATGATCCACCCACTCTCCAAGGCGTTCACTAAAAGATCCTATCCCTGAAACGATAGGTCTTAGTGGGGGAGGAAAAATTTCTTTGTGCACCTTGGGGAGTGAGTGGTAAATGGGTATAATGGGATGGTCACAATACAAAGCTTCACTCAATTTCTCTGAAATAGCTCCTGTAGATACACCTTCCTGCAAAATTTTTTTCATTTCCTTATTAAAAGGGAGAGTGGGATTTTCATTTAATTCCCTGTACACACTGGAGTTTCCCAATGCGGTTAAATTAAGTTTCTTATATAAACCCACATCCAGAATGGTAATTGATCCACCCTTATCCGACTGGACAATTTTTAGATCTTTATTCTTACTCAATTCCTGAAGAGCTTTATGCTCATGAAATGTCAGATTATGATGGGTCAGTTCCACTCTGTTATTTAATTCTACCAAATCCCTTTCCACCGCTTCTTGAAAAACATCCAGCATCGGAGGTCTAGATTTAAGTGGGTAAAATTTTGTATTTTTTACATGAAAAGAATCATTTAAATTAACCTGGTATTCTTTGGAGCTTTCAGATTCTAGTTGTCTCAAATTGTACAAACCCACCTGTTCCTCAAACGTAAGTGACCTTTTAACATCCCTATTTTCTACAGAACAAAAATTGTCAGTACCAATATTATCCCCAAAATGACATTTTAAGGTTAAACTACGTGCTAGACGATTGACATCCATCACTGTCATATACATTGAATTTACATGCCGGGGAAAAACCAAGTCCTTTTGACAAAAGTGAAAGTTGCGGTGCTGAAAGTATATAACTGGAAAGGTTGTAGACTGGTACAGTTACTTCTTCCGTTTCCGGAGTTTGTCCTGATAAGCCTGTTCTCTTATGGCGTCTTCCTCCTCTCCTTCTAATCCGTTTTTTGGTTTAGCTCCCTCTTTGTTGTAATTTCTTTGGTAAGATTTTTTTCTTTTTTCCATGCCTTTATTAGATGCACAAGCCACTGATGAATCTGAATAATCATCTGAAGTATCTCCAAAAGTAGTGTCCATATTTTCTTGAGTTTTTTGCTATGGAAGTGGATTACTGCAACACAAGACGCAATAAACTTGCCTTGATTTGATGGACTCTGAAAAGTCAAAAATTGTGAGATGTCTTGCAGAGGGATGCAGCAGTCTTGGAATTGCCAAACTTTGAAGCGTGATCACCGAACAATCAAGCGTTTCATGGCAAATATCCAACAGGGTCGCAAGAAGCGTGTTGATAACAAAAGGCGCAAAATAACTGCCCATGAATTGAGGAAAATCAAGCATCAAGATGCCATTTGCCACCAGTTTTGCCATATTCCAGAGCTGCAACGTTTCTGGAGTATCAAAAAGCACAAGGTGTGCCGCACTCAGGGACATGGCCAAGGTAAGGAAGGCTGAAAAACGACCACCTTTGAACAAGAAACCTAAGATAAAACATTAAGACTGGGCCAAGAAATACCTTAAGATTGATTTTTCTAAGGTTTTTTGGACTGATGAAATGAGTGACTCTTGGTTGGCCAGATGGATGGGCCCGAGGCTGGATCAGTAAAGGGCAGAGAGCTCCACTCCGACTCAGATGCCAGCAAGGTGGAGGTGGGGTACTGTTATGGGCTGGTATCATCAAAGATGAACTTGTGGGACCTTTTCGGGTTGAGGATGGAGTGAAGATCAACTCCCAGACCTACTGGGGGGCGTGGCTATGCCGTGAAAAAGAGAGGACGCTTGTAAGGAGAGCTCCTCATAATCCTGACAGATCCTGGTCCCTAGGCCCTTCTTCTGGCGGCTCACTTGCAGCTGACTGGACCCCCTTGGACACTGGGACCCCCTGGACGTTCCGTGGCAGGTCGGGAGACGGCTTCTGGGAGCGGGCGGCGGGGGAGATAAGAGCGGGCGGCTGACTCCCCACGAGGTGGCGCCGGGCAGTGAAGAAATCTGGCTGACAATCTGAGGGAGCGCGCGGTGAGTGCCCTGGAAAAACGGGCCCCGCGTGGTATCCCTCTCCTCCTATCTGCCCACTGTGCCGGATGGTGCCATTATTAAGGGAGGCTCTGTGCATCCTCCCTCACTGCAGCTGCCTCTGCGGGGCCCCCCCTCCCTCCCCGGGCCATAAAGATCTGAACTGCACCTAGTTGCCGTCCTTGTACTCCCTCAGGCGTCCCTCTGCAGCCTGATCCATTATTGACTGTTGCCGGCCCTGTTGTGGTCCCTATCTGCGGTGGGTAATGCTTGGATCGCACGCCTAAATTGTTTCATCAGAACACACTGCAGACAATCATGAGCCGACTTAAAGGGGCGGGAGCGGCGGAAAAATTGAAGGAGTTCGCTAGATCTGATCCCGCTGAAGGTGCGCGTCATAATAGGAGCACATCTTCTCAAGTTCAACGCAAAAATCGCCATTCTGGGCATGAGGAGGAGATGGAACAGGAGGAACTGACCCTTAGCCTGCATCAACTGCTCAGATGCTTGTTTATCTCATTGACCAGGACATCCCTGACGGAGAAAATTGAGGATGTCTATACGGAGGTGGGGAGACTCCGTCAGGATATGCAGGCCATGAGGGGACGCATCACGGAGGTGGAGACGAGGGTGTCTAAGGTGGAAGATACCATTACACCAATGGAGGCTAAATTGACAAAAGTGGCGGGCTCCATGAATGCTTGGAAGCAGAAGGCGGATGACATAGAAAACAGAATGCGCCGAAATAACATCCGTATTGTTGGACTGCCTGAGCGCTCAGAAGGTCAGCATCCTGAGCAGTTTCTGGAGGATTGGCTCAATTCTCCTCATATGTTCGCCGTTGAAAGAGCTCACAGAGTCCCTACAAGACCCCTGCCTCCGGGGGCTCCACTTCGACCATTCCTGGCATGCCTGCTCAACTGCAAGGACAGAGATCCCACTTTGCGTCTTGCACGCCTGAAAAGTCCTATCAAATTCAACAATGCTGTCGTTTCCGTTTTTCCGGATTTCTCCGTGGAGCTGCAGAAGCAGCGGGCACAGTTCTTCGAGGTCAAGAAGCGACTCAGAGATAGGAACATTATTTATTCGATGGTATATCCGGCCCGGCTCCAAGTTGTCCATGAGGGTTCCTCCGTATTTTTTACAGATCTGGTGGAGGCGACTGAGTGGCTGCGGTCCCATGGGGGATCCCCTGCGAAGGAGTCCTAATGTGGCGGCTGTTACTTCAGATTTCCTCAATTGACGGTCTAATTGGAGCTCTCCCGGCGAGTTCCCAGATGCCAGCTATACCGGACGCTGTACTCAGTGATGGTATCCCCTTGTTTAATTTTTGATGAGGGCGTAGGACTGTACGCCTATGTTATTAGGTTCCTGTTTTGTTTTTTCTTTTTCAAAAGTTTTAATTTTTATAGTTGTTTAGATGGAGGCCGCAGCCGACGCCAAATTCTGTTATCTGTGTGGGCTCTCTGCACCGGGATCGGGCACCATTATGCACCATATCCAGATGTGGGGAAATGGGTTCTGAGCTGATTTGTATGACCTGGTTGTAAGAGGCGTAAAAACCCCTCGGAAGAAAATTAAGGTGTTCTCACAGATCAGACAACATCACCGTCCTCACATTGTGGCTCTGGCAGAGACGCACCTGACCAGGGATACGGTTCGGTAGGT